>NC_091439.1:86038513-86171013 GCF_964237555.1 Oryctolagus cuniculus | reverse complement strand
AACAAGAGTGTCAAATTGTTAAGTCAACAACAGGAGTCACTGTGTACTTACTTCTCATGTGGGATCTGTCCTTAATGTGTTGTCCAATGTGAAGTAATGCTATAACTAGTACTGAAACAGTATTTTACACTTTGTGTTTCTGTGTGGGTGCAAACTGATGAAATCTTTACTTAATATATACTAAATCGACCTTCTGTATATAAAGATAATTGAAAAAGAATCTTGATGTGAATGGAATGGGAGAGGGTGTGGGAGATGGGGGGTGCAAGTGGGAGGGAAATTATGGGGGGGGGAAGCCATTGTAATCCATAAACTGTACTTTGGAAATTTATATTTACTAAATAAAAATAAATAAATAAATATTGTTCTCACTGATAAAAAAAGAAAATAATCACAAAAATAACCAAATAAAATTTAAAATGCCCACACTATTCTCAATAATCATGGAGTCCAAATTTAATAACCATTATCCAAATGCTTTACTTTTGACCTGTGCTTTAATTATATATTCTTTGAGAGAATTTCTTTTTTTTTTTACAACACCAATAGCCACCAGCCTAATGTGCGGAATCAGGATTCTTTCCTTTATTTATTTATTTAACAGATAGAGCTAGTGAGAGGGACAGAGAGAAAGGTCTTCCTTCCGTTGGTTCACCCCCAAATGGCCGCCATGGCCAGTGCACTGCGGCTGGCGCATTGCACCAATCCAAAGCCAGGAGCCAGGTGCTTCCTCCTGGTCTCCCATGCAGGTGCAGGGCCCAAGGACTTGGGCCATCCTCCACTGCCTTCCAGGGCCACAGCAGAGAGCTGGACTGGAAGAAGAGCAACCGAGACTAGAACCCATCGCCCATATGGGATGCCAGCGCTGCAAGTGGAGGATTAGCCAAGTGAGCCACGGCGCCGACCCCGGGGAGAATTTCTTATATTGTTATTTCTTGCCATATTATGCAGAAGTCTTCATGGAAACTGTGTATTATTAAAAAGCTGTGCATGGATTTCAAAAGACTTTTGTACCAACATAAACTTCCCTTTTAATTCCATTTCCCATAAGTATTTTGAAGTACTCTCAAGTATACGCCATTCCTGAAACTGATTTCTCTTTTTTGTGTTTTTTTTTTTTTTTTTTTTTTTGACAGGCAGAGTGGACAGTGAGAGAGAGAGACAGAGAGAAAGGTCTTCCTTTTTGCCGTTGACTCACCCTCCAGTGGCCGCTGTGGTCGGCACGCTGCGGCCGGCGCATCGCGCTGATCCAAAGCCAGGAGCCAGGTGCTTTTCCTGGTCTCCCATGTGGATGCAGGGCCCAAGGACTTGGGCCATCCTCCACTGCACTCCCGGGCCATAGCAGAGAGCTGGCCTGGAAGAGGGGCAACTGGAAAACTGATTTCTTATGTTTTGTCCTCTACTAAGTTATTAACTTATGAGAGGAGGGACACTATTTTTATCTTTTTGTATCTTCTCCCTCTCATCTTCACCTCTGCAAACGCACATGTACATAAAGACAACATGGAGCCCTGCATGAGGTGTGTGCAACAAACATTTGTATTACTTATCCAACTGGATGAAGTAGAGACCTGAAGCTTGAAAATTGAGAGGGTTATTTTAATAAAATTTGGTTTAGCTTCTGAATCTGCCCTCACATCACTAAAACTATACTGTGCTTTGGATACCACTTTGACAGCCTCCAAACACCTGCATCAGTTAGGAGCCCAAAACAAATAAATAACTGGTAGATAGTTCAGTGACAGAGATGTTGACTGAGGGGAATCATGAGAGGTAGTATGGCAAGACTTTGTACACAGACAGTAGGAGGGATAAGTTAGCCAAGAATGTTGAACCCTAGTGACCCAGGCAGGGAGAGAGTAGGGGAGTAATATCCTGATCTCATTCTCCAATTTCCTTCTAAACTTCTTCTGGGGCTCCTGGTTGAACGAGCCCATAGGAAGTAAGAACACATTAGAACCTGTCAAAATCCATATAGGCCATGCACCCAGAGAAGATAGTAGGATGAAAAAAAAAAGTGTTCAAAGGTGAACTTAAGCCTCAGCACTGTGGCCATTTGGGGAGTGAACCAGTAGATGGAAGATGTCTCTCTCCCACTCCCTTTCTCTCTATAACTCTGCCTTTCAAATAAATATTTTTTTAAAAAAATCTGTTTATGCATTTGTCTCTCTGCTAATTTTTGTCTCTCTAAATAATTTTTAGAAATATAAAATTATAAGTACTATGCAGAGAACTAAAGTAGAAAATTATGTAATGTGTCAAGTAGTCAAGTCTCTGCCTGATTTTGAATGGGCAGGGAAGGCCTCTCCAGGGGGATGGTGGGTTGAGCTGCATGGGAAAAGGGAGTCTGCCACGAGGTGTGAGAAGATTCCTGTGAGAAACAACCACAACTACTGGGGCCACAAGATGGGGAAAGCTGCTTTGCTCCAGCACTTGAAAGGCTGCCAGTAATCTGGGATGCAGGAAAAAGGAGTCAAATAGCATAAGGATTTTTGAGTCAAGGTAAGGAATTGGAATTTTATTCCAAGAGTATGGGAAGCCATTGGCTAAGAAGTGACATCGTTTCATTATTACATTTAACAGATGACCATGACCGATCTATGGAGTGCAGACTGTGGTGAAGCAAAGGTGGAGGCAGGGAAAACAGGAGGCCACGAGACCAGTCCAGGAGCGAGGCTATGATAGAGACTGAAGAAGTAAACACTGAGAAGTATGCATGGACTCCATGGACTTAGAGATTAATTCATCTTTTTAACCGAATGAGGGGTTGAACGGATGGGAAAAGACAGCTGACATAATTTTGACTGCTAGATTTGTAGACACTATTTGAACATGGTTCCATAATTCCTACACAGCCAGTGTGTACAAAATTCAGTGCACAAACAGGAAAAGGTGTGTCAAAGATTTACAGAGAGATCCAAAGAATGCTATACAAGAGATGTGAAGAAAGAATGCACGTGAGTCCTGAGCAGAAATAAAGGGTTCCATTTTGAACTTGCAAGTTGCCATTCAACAGTTAAAATTCTATGCTCTATTCCCTGCTCAGATTTACTGATTCTGCTACATTCTGATGTTAATCATCTCATAATATACTTCATCTCCAATAGATTCCTCTACCACACTCCACTTTACACAGTGTCTAGACAAACAAAATCAATAATGGGGAAACACTCTTAAAAATAAACGCAAGATAAAGATGACCATTAACATCACAGGTATTCAATATTCTTTTGAGTTTTCATCTAATGCGCTAAACAAGAAAAATAGATATAACATTGAGGGATTGAATAGGAAGACATTTGTATTCTATTCTCAGATGATATGATTACACTGAAAATCCAAAGGATTTACCACTGCAGCATAGTGGTAAAGCTGCCGCCAGCAGTACAGACATCCTATCCATATATGTGCCAGTTTAAGTCCCGGCTGCTCTACTTCCAATCTAGTTCCCTGCTAATGACCCTGGGAAAGCAGTGGAAGTCGGCCCAAGTGCTTGGGCTCCTGCACCCATGTGGCACCTGGAAGAAGCTCCTGGCTCCCGGCTTCAGATTGACCCAGCTCTGGCCATTGAGGCCATATGGGGAGTGCACCAGCAGGTGGACAATCTCTCTCTCTCTCTCTCTCTCTCTCTCTAACTCTGCTTTTCAAATAAAGAAATAAATCTTTTTTATTTATTTATTTATTTTGACAGGCAGAGTTAGACACTGAGAGAGAGAGAGAGACAGAGAGAAAAGTCTCCCCTCCGTTGGTTCACCCCCCAAATGGACTCTACGGCTGGCTCACTGTGCTGATCCGAAGCCAGGTGCCGGGTGCTTCCTCCTGGTCTCCCATGTGGGTGCAGGGCCCAAGCACTTGGGCCATCCTCCACTGCCTTCCCGGGCCACAGCAGAGAGCTGGACTGGAAGAGGAGCAACCAGGACAGAATCTAGCACCCCAACCGGGACTAGAACCTGGGTGCCGGCGCCGCGGGCAGAGGATTAGCCTAGTGAGCCAAGGCGCTGTGAGTCACAACTATTAACAACAATATGCCTGCATTTAAGAACATAATACTGGATGACAAGGCAAGCATCAGAAGAGAATATAGATAGTGTTATTCCATTTTTAGAAAATTAATTTGAATTATATTTTATAAAACATGACTCTTCCAATAGGCAACAACAGGAGCACCTGCCTTGGCATCAAAAAACTAGAAATCTAAATCTATCATTTACTTGGTCAAATGACTTAATTTAAAATTTGGTTTTCTTACATCCAAATGGCAAGTGTAATTATAACCCAGTAAATTAGTTAGAAGATTAAATAACATGAACTCAAGCATTTCCTTAATTTTAAAAAAGTGTTAGATAGTAGCATAATGGAAAAAATTCCACAGCATCTAACAGTAATAATACATTTCTAAAAAGTAATTGTATTTGTGTTGTTATTATATTGCATGCTATTATCCATGTATGCATAATAGAGTAATAAAATAACAGCTTAAAACAAAATTTCATTGTGTCATCTAAATGGCACTCCTATAACCTCCCTTCTTTCCTCCACCCTATTATATACCCAGAGTGGATTTTCTATTTGTCTGCATCCCCAGCTTACCATAAAGGCTTAACATTATAGCCATGAAATCTTACAGTCAGGCTAGCATACAGTGGACACTTAAAGCAGAAACGAACTAGTTTTAAACAGGCATGACATAACAATTGGCAGATAGATCAATGTAACTGAGCAGACAGCCCAGAATTTAATCCATGGACCCACAGCCAGCTGATTTTTGGCAAAGGTGCCAAGAGCATACATTGGTGAAAGGATAGTCTTTTCAATCAATGTTGCTGGCAAAACTGAACGTATAGCTGTAAAAGAATGAAAGGAGATCCCTACCTCTTACCACAGGCAAAATCAACTAAAAATGGGTCAAAGATCTAAATGGAAGACTGGAAACTATGAAACTGCTAGAAGAAAATATAGGAGAAACACTTGAAGACATTGCTGTAGGTGATTGCTTCTTATGTAAGACCCAAAAACACAGGCAATAAAAGCAAAACCAGACAAATGAGACTGAATCAAACTCAGAAACTTCTGTACTGCACAGGAGATAATCAATAGAGTGAAAAGGCAGCTGATAGAATGAGAGAAAATATTTGCAGGCTACTTATTAGACAAAGGATTAATACACAGACTACATCAGCAACTCAAAAAAAAAAAAAAATCAAGGGCCAGCACCGTGGCACAGTGGGTTAAGGCCCTAGCCTGATGTGCCAGCATCCCATATGGGCACCAGTTCTAATCTCAGCTGCTCCTCTTCCAATCCAGCTCTCTGCTGTGGCCTGGGAAAGCAGTAGAAGATGGCCCAAGTCCTTGGGCCCCTGCACCCATGTGGGAGACCCAGAAGAAGCTCCTGACTCCTGGCTCCTGGCTCCTTGCTCCAGCCATTGCAGCCAATTGGTGAGTGAACCAACAGATGGAAGATCTCTCTCTCTCTCTCTCTCTCTCCCTCTCCCTCTCCCTCTCTCTCAGTGTAACTCATTCAAATAAGTAAATAAATCTTAAAAAAAAAACCTATACTGCTTATGGCTTTAGGGGGTGTTACAAAGATCAGAAGCCAATACTTCTTTTCATATGATTCAGTGTTCCTTATGTGTGGGTTTTTATATAAAATGCAAATACCCGTTTATTGCAACTTCAAAGCTATAGTGCGGGAGAAACCCAAATATCAAAGAGAGGGAACATTGTACTAGAAGACATGTGGTCCAGTCTCTGATCCAACCTTTAAAATTATTGAAGTTAGAATTTGAGACAGTTTATTGCTTTGGGTGGACATAAACTTGCCTCTTGTGTACAATGAGAAGGTTGAATTAAATAATAAACATAGGGAGTTTTTGTTCTTCTGTTTCTCCAGCATTTAGAATCCCATCTGGTCCTTAAAATATACTCAATAAATTGGATTGAGTTAATGAATTAAAATATTCATATAACATATTACAGTTAGTTATGACTTTTCTTATATTATCATAGTTAGCATTAGGATATACAATACAAGCTTTGTTCCTTCCAAGGTAATATTTAATGACTGAAAATAATTTCACACAATTATGCCAGTAGTTAGTACATAATCTCCATTAGAATGGAAACAAAATAGAGATGATGGTGGCTTGAGCTAGGATGGTAGCAGTGAAGATAGCATTTCTGGGAATAATTTGAAAGTAGAACAAGATTTTATGAAAATTTGGGCATGGGATATTAAATAAAGGCAGGAGCTGAGGACAACACCAATGCTGTTTATCCAAGCAACTAGCAGGGTGGAAATGGAGCAGATAGCAAATGAAGGAAGGTAAGAGTGTGTGTTTGTACATGTGCACACGCATGCACATACACGTGGCCAGGTAGAACAGGGTGTGAGACTGAATGGTATTTAAAGCCAAGAGTCAAAATGAGGCAGTGAAACTAAATGGATGGAGGACATTTTAACAGAAAGTGGAAATGGAAATAAGTAAGCATTTAGCAAAGAAAGCCAGGCAGCAATGAACGCTGAAATAGGAGGAAGGCCAGAAAAACGTGGGTCTTAGAAGTCACACAAAGCTGTTTCCAGGAGATAGACGTAATTCACTGTATCAGATCATTCCAAGAGGTCAGATGCAATGCAATGAACTGAACACTAGATTTAGCAACATGAAGGTGCGGTGGTGCTGACAAGAATTTCAATGATATGGCTGGGCACAAGCTTGTTTGGAATAGGCTTCACAGGGAGTAGGAGGAGAATTCTAGAATACAGCTATGAGCACATTTTACTCAACGAGATCTCCTTATCAGAGACAATTTTCAAAATATGATCATCTAAAAAGACAGACAGAGATCTGCCATCTGCGAGCAACTTCCCAAATGTTTACAGTAGCCACTTCTGGGCAGCCTAAAATTGGGATTTCAGAAGTCAGTCCAGGCTGCATACTGGAGTGCACACTGGCAGGAAATCAGAATGGGGAACAGAGTAGGGACTTGAATCAGGCACTCTAATATGGAGTGGGAGCATCCCAAGTGGTGTCTTAACTGTTATACCAAATGCCCACTCCTGCCATTTAATTTTTTTTCCTTTTTTTTAACTTTTATTTAATGAATATAAATTTCCAAAGTTCAGCTTATGATTTACAATGGCTTCCCCCCCATAACGTCCCTCCCACCCGCAACCCTCCCCTTTCCCACTCCCTCTCCCCTTCCATTCACATCAAGATTCATTTTCGATTCTCTTTATATACAGAAGATCAGTTTAGCATACAATAAGTAAAGATTTCAACAGTTTGCTCCCACACAGAAACATAAAGTGAAAAATACTGTTTGAGTACTAGTTATAGCACACTAAGGACAGAGATCCTACATGAGGAGTAAGTGCACAGTGACTCCTGTTGTTGACTTAACAAATTGACACTCTTGTTTATGGCATCAGTAATCACCCTAGACTCTTGTCATGAGCTGCCAAGGCTATGGAAACCCCCTGAGTTCACCGACTCTGATCATATTTAGATAAGACCATGGTCAAAGTGGAAGTTCTCTCCTCCCTTCAGAGATAGGTACCTCCTTCTTTGATGACCCGTTCTTTCCACTGGGATCTCACTCGCAGAGATCTTTCATTTAGTTTTTTTTTTCCCCAGAGTGTCTTGGCTTTCCATGCCTGAAATAGTCTCATGGACTTTTCAGCCAGATCCACATGCCTTAAGGGCTGATTCTGAGGCCAGAGTGCTGTTTAGGACATCTGCCATTCTATGGGTCTACTGTGTATCTCACTTCCCATGTTGGATCATTCTCTCCCTTTTTGATTCTATCAGCTAGTATTTGCAGACACTAGTCTTGTTTATGTGATCCCTTTGGTTCTTAGTCCTATCATTACGATCAATTGTGAACAGAAATTGATCACTGGGACTAGTGAGATGTCATTGGTACATGCCACCTTGATGGGATTGAATTGGAACCCCCTGGTATGTTTCTAACTCTACTGTTTGAGGTAAGTCAGCTTGAGCATATCCCGAATTGCACATCTCTTCCCTCTCTTATTCCCACTCTTACATTAAACAGCGATCACTTTTCAGTTAAGTTTCAGCACTTAAGAATAATTGTGTATTGATTACAGTATTCAACCAAAAGTATTAAATAGAATAAACAAAAAAAATACTAAGAGGGATAACATATTAAGTTGCTCATCAACAGTCAGGGTGAGGCTGTCAAGTCACCATTTCTCGTAGTGTTCATTTCACTTTAACAGGTTTCCTTTTTGGTGCTCAGTTAGTTGTCACCTATCAGGGAGAACAAGTGGTATTTGTCTCTTTGGGATTGGCTTATTTCACTCAGCATAATGTTTTCCAAATTCCTAACAGGGATCACTTTTCAGTTAAAATTTAAACACCTAAGAATAATTGTGTGTTAATTACAGAGTTCAACCAATGGTACTAGAACAAAACTGTTGATGGGCATTTGGGTTGGTTCCAGGTCTTAGCTATTGTGAATTGAGCTGTAATAAACATTAAGGTGCAGACTGCTTTTTTGTTTGCCAATTTAATTTCCTTTGGGTAAATTCCAAGGAGTGGGATGGCTGGGTTGAATGGTAGGGTTATATTCAGGTTTCTGAGGAATCTCCAGACTGACTTCCATAGTGGCTTAACCAGTTTGCATTCCCACCAACAGTGGGTTAGTGTCCCTTTTTCCCCATATCCTCGCCAGCATCTATTGTTGGTAGATTTCTGTATGTGAGCCATTCTAACCGGGGTGAGGTGAAACCTCATTGTGGTTTTGATTTGCATTTCCTTGATTGCTAGTGATCTTGAACATTTTTTCATGTGCCTGTTGGCCATTTGGATTTCCTCTTTTGAAAAATGTCTATTGAGGTCCTTGGCCCATCTCTTAAGTGGGTTGTTTGTTTTGATGTTGTGGAGTTTCTTGATTTCTTTGTAGATTCTGGTTATCAACCCTTTATCTGTTGCATAGTTTGCAAATATATTTTCCCGTTCTCTTGGTTGCCTCTTCACTTTCCTGACTGTTTCTTTTGCAGTACAGAAACTTCTCAATTTGATGCAATCCCAAATGTTAATTTTGGCTTTGACTGCCTGTGCTTCTGGGGTGTTTTCCAAGAAGTCATTGCCGGTACCTATATCTTGCAGGGTTTTTCCAATGCTCTCTAATAATTTGTTGGTGTCAGGTCGTAGATTTAAGTCTTTAATCCATGTTGAATGAATTTTTGTGTAAGGTGAAAGGTAGAGGTCTTGCTTCATGCTTCTGCACGTGGAAATCCAGTTTTCCCAGCACCATTTATTGAATAGACTGTCCTTACTCCAGGGATTGGTTTTGGATCCTTGATCAAATATGAGTTGGCTGTAGATGTTTGGATTGATTTCTGGTGTTTCTATTCTGTTCTGTTCCATTGGTCTATCCATCTGTTTCTGTACCAGTACCATGCTGTTTTGATTACAACTGCCCTGCAGTATATCCTGAAATCTGGTATTGTGATGCCTCCGGCTTTGTTTTTGTTTACAAGATTGCTTTAGCTATTCGAGGTCTCCTGTGTCTCCATATGAATTTCAGCATCATTTTCCAGATCTGAGAAGAAGGTCTTTGGTATCCTGATTGGAATTGCATTGAATCTATAAATTGCTTTTGGGAGAATGGACATTTTGATGATGTTGATTCTTCCAATCCATGAGCATGGAAGATTTTTCCATTTTTTGGTATCCTCTTCTATTTCTTTCTTTAAGATTTTTTAATTCTCATCGTAGAAATCTTTAACGTCCTTGGTTAAGTTTATTCCAAGGTATGTGATTGTTTTTGTAGCTATTGTGAATGGGATAGATCTTAGCAGTTCTTTCTCAGCCGTGGCATTGCCTGTGTATGCAAAGGCTGTTGATTTTTGTGCATTGATTTTATACCCTGCTACTTTGCCAAAATCTTCTATGAGTAAAATAATCTCTTAGTAGAGTTCTTTGGGTCTCCTAAATAAAGAATCATATCATCTGCAAAGAGGGATAGTTTGAGTTCTTCCTTCCCAATTTGTATCCCTTTAATTTCTTTTTCTTGCCTAATAGCTCTGGCTAGAACTTCCAGAACTATATTGAATAGCAGTGGTGAGAGTGGGCATCCCTGTCTGGTACCAGATCTCAGTGGAAATGCTTCCAACTTTTCCCAATTCAATAGGATGTTGGCCGTGGGTTTTTCATAGATTGCTTTGATTGTATTGAGGAATGTTCCTTCCATACCCAGTTTGCTTAGAGTTTTCATCATGAAACGGTGTTGTATTTTATCAAATGCTTTCTTGGCATCTATTGAGATAATCATATGGTTTTCCTTCTGCAGTCTGTTAATGTGGTGTATCACATTGATTGTTTTGCACACATTAAACCATCCCTGCATACCAGGGATAAATCCCACTTGGTCTGGGTGGATGATCTTTCTGATGTGTTGTTGCATTCTATTGGCGAGAATTTTATTGAGGATCTATGTTCATCAGGGATATTGGTCTGTAATTCTCTTTCAATGCTGCATCTTTTTCCAGCTTAGGAATTAAGGTGATGCTGTTTTTTAGTTTCTCTTTTTATTGAATTATGATTAGAGAGTGGCCTGTATTTTTCAAGAAATATAATTTCACTTAAATTAGAGATAAATATCACAATTCAGTAATCACAGCCAAAAATGTCATCCCATTTGGCTCAATGAATTTTTTTCTTTTTTTTTTTTTTAAGATGTGTTTGTTTAAAAGGCAGTTACAGAGAGAGAAGGAGATATATATATATAGAGAGAGAGAGAGAGGTCTTCCATCCTCTGGTTCATTCCCTAAATAGCCACAAGACTGGGGGCTGGGCCATGCCAAATCCAGGAGCCAGGAGATTCTTGTGGGTCTCCCACCTGGGTGCAGGGGCCTAAACATCTGGACAATCTTCTGCTGTTTTCCCAGGCACACTAGCAAGGAGCTGGATTAGAAGAGGAACAGCAAGGACTCAAACCAGCACCTATATGGGATACTGGTGCTTCAGGCTATGACTTAACCTACTGTGCCACAGCAGCAGCCCCTCAATACATTTCTAAAATTTATCTTTAAACTATTGCAATTATTACAACCAAATAAGGAACCAAATTGTACTTAAGAACCAGATCCTTGGGGGCCAGTGCCGTGACTCACTTGGTTAATCCTCCGCCTGCAGTGTCGGCATCCCATATGGGCGCCGGGTTCTAGTCCCGGTTGCCCCTCTTCCAGTCCAGCTTTCTGCTGTGGCCCGGAAAGGCAGTGGAGGATGGCCCAAGTGCTTGGGCCCTGCACCCACATGGGGGACCGGGAGGAAGCCCTTGGCTGCTGGCTTCAGATCAGCGTAGCTCTGGCCGTGGCAGCCATTTGGGGAGTGAACCAAAGGAGGGAAGACCTTTCTCTCTGTCTCTCCTCCATCTCACTGTCTAACTCTATCTGTCAAATAAAAAAAAGAACCAGATCCTGTATTATAAGATTTTCTCAGAAATGGTATTTGTTGACATGTTTCATCACATTGATTACATTGCTTTCAGCCTTTTATTTTTAGAATGATCCCATAATAAAATTATAATGCACAGACTTTAAATCAAATAATAAGGGATGAAATTTGACTTTAAATTTGTCTTTTCCTCATACGTTTGTAGCATTTTTAGTGTGCTTCACAATGTATATATTAGTCTAGTAGTTCATGCATGTAATGCGTAGGGCAACAAATACTTGTCTATTTGTAGTGTGTGCTCAGGATTTTGATAGAGGAGCCCTTTAGGAAAAGTGTAGAGGACAGTGTAACAAAGAGTGCAGAAGAGAGCACAGATCCATGTAGCATAGCAGAAAGCATGGCAGAGTCTGAGGACATCTGCCTGTCGCACCCAAAGCATGAGTCCTTAGACATCAGAGGGTAGAAAAGGACAGAGGGGACTCTTGGTCTTCTCAAGATGTGCCTGGGATCCTACAGTGCTTCACACAGATCTTTCTGATGATTGGAATGTCCATGCCAGGACCCATTCCCCTTTAGAACCAAGGCAATATTGCTGCCAGAATGTAGGAAGGGCTTGTTGGCCTTGTAACGCCCCCTACCTCTAAGGGATTGAAACATATTTCAGATTAAAACTATTTGAAGGCACAGGCTGCCAGAAACATCGTATAGTTCCCAAAACACAAGGACACCTGAATCTTATTCTCCTTCCACTACTACCCTATCCTATCCTTTGGAATCATACTACAGTATGAGGAAAGGGGCAAAATTCTATTTTGAGTGGATATTTTTAACAGCATGTAGCTACTGGTGAAACATAGGAACATATCAAAAATATCGAACATGTGTTCTTTACTTGTTATAACTTCATTTTCATTGGGGGGAACAGTGTATCCTGGTCCCAAGAATGTTTGTTCAGCAAAGATACTCTATCTCAATCAGCTGAGAATGAAAGCAGCCTAGAGAAGTCAATTATAGGTGTCTGGCCAGTGGAACCACCCAGTATTTCTGTCAGCTAATGAAAGAGGCTAGAAACTTTTCCTTCCTCAGATCTTCTTATAATTAATGTGGTTATTAATATTACACCTCACAGACAGAAATCAATAAATCACTGACAGCAAAGACCGAGCTTAAGATGCCTGTGACGTCTAGTTCATCCCCGAAGCTTAAAAACAGATGCATTGCATCTTCAGTCTTCCTGCGCTTTTGCACACATGCAGAAATAACGAGTTCAACGTGGTCCCTGCTATCAAGTCAGGAAATCCAATGTTTAAAGCAGCAGAATCCGTCCTTTTCCACAGTCTCTGCCGCCTCCACACAGGGGAGCGTGGAGTGTGTGAGGAGAATTGTCTTTCACAGAGCTCCGCATCCCCTGATGCACCATCTCCTCTTAGCTCTCGGCCAGTTGCCTGAGTGTGAAACATCTGTGTTTATTTTGCATGAGGAAGTCGTTCCTTGGCTTTGCCAGAGTGAGCTTTGATGTGGGACTCTGGGTTTGTGGATTTTCCGTAGGGCGGTGATAAAGCTCGAGTGGCAGGACATTGTTTTTGTATATAATGCATATTACATGAAGTCATCCATATTTAATGACAAGTGTGCTTTATTTTTAATCTTTATAGCTTTAATGTGTGCAAGAGGTTTTAATAATTGGTGCTGGGATGATGGTAACTTCCCAGAAATACTCAGCACAACTGCTGTGGTTCTCAGCCCCCAGTTTGCACAGGTTGTAAATTATGAAACTTGATTAGCGATAGACTTGGCAGTAGCTCTCATCTTTTGATGCCAATCTGTAGCATCATGGGTACAAAATATTTCTATTCACAGTTTTAATATTCACCTAAATAGCCTATGTGAAAAAAAAAAAAGAAGAAAAATGATAAGCTACTGAGGGAAATGAAATTGATCTTCTGAAGATTTTCTCAAATTTCTCCCCCTACTGGCAGATACATTAGAATTCTACATGCAAAAACTAAGCAGATTCACTGTAGAAATCATCCGGTGAGTATTCCAATATTTGTTCATGTGATAGCAGAGTTTTAAATATCACAGATATAAATTCTATATTTCTTTTATGTAAAAATGTGAGAAAATCATATAGTCACAATTACTAATAGGTTGCCAATAGAAATTTCAGAATCAAGCATATTAAGTACACTTCATTTTCAACAATATGAGTTGTTCTTGCTTGAATTTTTCTTGTGCTCCTTCCCGTCTAAATTGTCTGTCCCTCAGTCCAGCCATTAGTCCACTAGTGTTGAAGGACAAGATCAGTCAACAAGCATTACTGAGGCTTAGGTGAGGCAATGAAGATCATGAAAGACTCCATCTTCTGCCCAGCCATGACCCAGCAAGACAACTTCCCCGCATCGCCATCCTTGTATCCATCAAGGCAGAAGACATAGGAATTACTCTCCATGGGCATGGAGGGGCCCTTGGGCATGGGATCACTTTGCTTGGCTGAGGGAGTAGAGGCAGTAGTGAATCCCCACGGGTTATTCAAAAGTCCATGTATAAAAAGTGAGACACACCCCATTTTCCAGCTCACACTCTTCCCCCAATGTGCTAAATGATTGCTGGCAATCAACCTTATATCACCTAGACAGGTTGTTAGATTTCTTTTAAGACTTGTCTAAAAGAAAAATATTTAAAGATATTAACGTTTGGGTGTCCCAATATGAAGTGTATTTCAACAAATCACCCTTCTTTGAAAGCTGCCACAACAAGCTCCATCCACGTAGGGTTTCCTACATACCGTTTACATTACAAATGCAGCCAGGTCATCAAGCTTCAGCAGACAAGGAAACTTCTTGGTATTAAAGACAGAATTACAAAGAAAAAAGACCACGTAGAAAAAAATCCCGTGGAATTTAAAATGACATAGGAAGCTGAGAAAAGCTTTCTCCCCCTTCTCCACCAAATGATTGAAACTCAAATTATTATTACCAGGATATCTAATATATAAAGCAAAAAATCAGCATGCATACAAAAGAGAATTCTGAAAAAAAATGAGCTCTGATAAAAATAAACATCGAAAAGAATCGGAGGATAAATTTGATGCAACATCAAGAATCTAAGATAAAATTACAAGATACAAAAATACAGGAAAGTAAAGATGAGAAAAATTTAGAAAACCTGGCCAAGTAATTCCTGAGTAATGGCTTTTCAAAAGAACAAAACTAAGGAACTAAAGCATATAATTACCTTTGAAATTTCACAAAGTATCCACAAACTGAAGAGTGTGACTATCTAAATTGAAAGTCCACTAGAAGCACAACAATAACATGGGGACACCAGAAATTCATGAAATTGCAGATGAATGGGAATGAGAACAACTTAAAACATTTGAATGGGTGTATGAACAGAGCAAAACAAAAAGAGATTGAAGCTAAAAGGAGAAAAAGTATCTGCATTCAAAACTAAATCAGACTTTTCAACTAGCGTGGCTCTAGGAAAAAAATGAAACAATACTTTAAGAATTCTGAGGAAGGAAATGAATTTTAACCTATAATTTTACATGCACTCATACGGTCAGTTGTGAAAAATAGATAACAATATTGAAGCACACAATTCTTCCAAAATTCAGCTTCTGCAAGTGGCATCCGATGTAGCAGTTCAGGCACTATTTGAGATGCCTGCATCCTATATCAGCCTGGTTCAAGCCCTGGACTCTTTCGCTTCCAGTCTAGCTTTCTGCTTATGCGCATCCTGGAGGTCAGCAGGTGACTCAAGCAGCTGGAACCCCGCTGCACATGTGGGAGACTTGACCTGGTTCCCAGCTCCCTGCTTCTGCCTAGCCCAGCTCTAGCTGTTGCAGGCATTTGGGGAATGAATCAGTAGACGGAAGCTCTCTCCCCCACCCCAACCCTCTTTCAGATACAAAGCAAGCAATAATTTTTAAAAATTTTTTCTTCTATGTAGCAATTCTCACTCAGTCATTGGAAGATGTGGCCCATACTAATCTAAATGAAGATATAAAACACAGGGAACTGAGAACACAGGAAATAGAGGAAGATATTCCAAGAGTTACAGGGATACAAAATTCTGAGTTGACAGCTGTGTATCAGGTTTGGAGAGAAAATATTACTAAGTGGTGAACTACTAAAGCTATATTTGAACATATTGCAAAAATATTTGAATTGTTGGTATAGAGTTTGGAAAGAATTGGAGAGAAACCTAAGACTTAGCAAGTAGAAATGTAAGCAAGTAATAAACTCCAAAGGAAAGCAAGTTTTATAAGATAGAGAATGTAAATCATATATATATCCCAGGAATAAGCTATAAATATTATGGCATCCTTACAATAAATAAGAAATTAGTTAAATGCCAATTTAACCAAAATTTTTGATAGAATTACATTGAACACAGAGTAATAATTTTCATACTGAGAACTAAGTAGTCAGAATGTAACTGGGTACAGGGTGATATCAACATTACAGGAGTTGGTTCTTGCTGTAATCAAATGCAAGGCACCAGATTCCCACCGTGCACAGCTTTAGTCTCACTAATTATTGCCAAATGATGTTTTTCAGACTGTTGTTGCAAAGCACAATGTTATGTTGTGTTTCAAGGCTGGGTTGCTGGCATTCTCTTTCACCCATGCCATGGGAATGCTTTAATTCTTAGCTGGACTTCCCTTCCAGGCAGCCAGAGCAGAGCAAGCCAATCAAACACAGGGTTCATGTGTTCGCCTGCAGACCTTCTCAAAGACTGAGCAGTGGTGCTGTGGCCAGCTCAGCACCTGGCTGACTGGCTTTGACCTTGATCAAAGCTACCCTGATGGTGTACTATTCCTCTTGCATTTTCAGCAGCTTCAACATAAAACTCAAGCCCTCTCACTAAGCAGGAGGTGGCTCCTGAGATTGTTATCTGCTGTTGTCCTCTCTGGACAGATTCAACTTTCTCTGTCCTTTACCCGCAAACCTTGTCTTTGATTCAGCACTGGGGACAGGGAATGAACTTTGGGTAAAAAACACACAATGTCTAAAACTGAAATTTCAAAAATAATTAAGTAAAGGACTCAAAATAGCTAAAATAATTTTGCAAAAACTAAGCATCTTGTAAATCTTATGCTACTTGTTTCAGTGTTACTATAAAACTATTGCAATTGCAATAATGTAGTATAGACACAAATAATCTGATTAATGAATATTATTTCTTCATTAAAAAACAGGTACAGAAATTTGAGTGATTTCCCTCTTGTCATATAACTTACCACTGGAAGCAGGTAACTTTTCTATAGTTGGTAAAATGTCATACTTGGATCAGCTTCTAATAGCTTACTTTTTGCTCTTTCTTATGTGACATTTCTTTTAAAAACAAAGTTAATAAAAGTGACCAAGCAATGTAATGTAAAGGGTAGGTTTTTTTTTAACAAATGGTGCAGATCACTTAAATATCAGCTCAGAAAAAATAATTCTTGATCCTATTCCACACTATACACAAAAAGTAATTTTAAGTGAAATATCCTCTAAAACTGGGGTCAGCACTATGGTACAGGGTTTAAGCTGCCACCTGCAGTGCCAGCACACAGCCCCACTCCCTGCTAATGCGCTGGGGAAGCAAGGGAAGATGGCACAAATCCCTGGGCCCCTGGCACGGATGTGGGAGGCCTGGATGAAGCTCCTGACTCCTATACAGTTATCTTGATACAATTGTATAATGGGAATATATACAAAAAACACATTCTGTTCAAGGCAGGTTGGGTGGCACTTCCTTCCAGATGTCTTTGCAAAGTGGGCTTACCTAGATCATGCTCTCCTTCTAATTTTTCTGAGGGTGATTTAAAGGCAACTGCTGTAACATTTTCCCTCTCTTCTTTTCACAAAGGAACAAATTAGTAAGATGATGTTATGACCCATCACTGAAGACGGGAGACAGCAGACCTAGAAATAAAGCAAAGGCCTCTACCTTCCTTGTTCCTCTCTCAGAATAGTGCAGATGCTCATTTTTCTTGGAATCCCTATCTCATGGAATCCCTTCTCACAGGATAACTTGGAAAGGCAATGGTAATGACGTGTGACTGGAAGGAGAACTGTAAGGAAATGAGTTGAGACAATACATTCCCGGGATACATTTCAAGAAACAGGAACTTCCTGTTAACTGCCTTGGATTCAACAAAATGGGCTTCTGACAACTGATAGAACATTAGAAACATAATTAAGCTTTTAAACTTTGAGTGGGTTGCATTGTCCAATTATTTCCCCTGCCATTTCAAACCCACACACCATTGAACAAGCACAAATCCAAATGTTCAAAGCAAATATGTGAGGGAGAATGAAGCAGATGAGACAGGGGAAATTCTTTACTCTGAGGTAAACTGTTGAGTGCTACTCTTGAAGCCATGAGAGTTAAATGGAATAGAAATTTAAAATGTCAAGTGTGCATGCCTAGAAACACAAATAAAATAATGAAATTGAAGTGCCCAATGAGGTTTCTACTGTCAAATGAGATCTCAATGAAAAGTAAACCAATGAAATAAAATTTTTCACACAAAAAAGGGAAGCAACTTTTCCTTCTTCATTTGGAAGTTCTAGTTACTGCCCTGAGAACTACTGTCAGGTGGGGTAGTCAGTTGCTCTCTACCCACTGCTGAACCCCTAGATCCTGGCACATTGCCCAGAATAGACTGAGTTCTCATTTTACCTTGGGGGGTATAAATTAACCAGCCAGGAGGTAAGCTGTGAAAGGAGAGGCAGAATGGCTGAATTTCTTTAAACTTGGACCTAAGGCTATCACTGAAGCAGCCTTGTAACAAATTATAATAACAATGTTTGCTAAAAAGGATTGGGGAAAAAAAGACCTCAGAGCAAATTAACAAAACTTGGGAAACAGAGAAAAGGGGCATGTAAAAGTGACTGTAACTGTGTTAATGTATCTGTAGTTGACAGCAGATTTTCATTAGATACTGCCTTATTTCTGTTGGTGATAGACTGAGCAATAGAAAGTTGAACATTAATATTTAGGTTTATCAAAATAGCTGCAAGTGGAATTAAAAATGGACCTACGCCTTTTCCTAATTACCTCAAAACAACTAAACACAGATAATGTATTTGAAGAAAAAAATCCTTACACGAACACAGAATTTAAAATAAAATAGCATAGCAGAAATAAAGTGAAAACACTGTTTTAATGATTAAATGTAATAAACTCATAAACTGAGTAGAAGGGATTCCTAGATTTGGTAAAGAAGCTATAATAAAGTTTAGTTGTAAATATTCAATACAGACCAACTTGAAGGAAGGTGACGCAGATAATTTATGGTAACAAAGTGATTATTGAGGGAAAGGCATTTGGCACAGTGGTTAAGATGCTGGTTGGGATGTCTGTATCCCATATCAGAGTGTCAGGGTTCAAGACCAAGTTCTGCTTCTGATTCTTCCTGCTAATGTGCACCACAGGAAGCAGAAGGCAATGCCTCAAGTACTTGGTTCCCCACCACTCACATGGAGACCTGGATTGAGTTCTGGGCTCCTGGCCTTAGTCTGGCCCACCCCTGGCTATTGAGAGCTTTTGGCAAGTGAACGCAGAATAGAAGAGATACCTCAGTCTGTCTCCAAGGGTGAGAGCAGGGGAGGGAAGGAAGGTTAGGTTAGAAGTATTATTATGTTTTTAAAACTGTATATATGAAATACAGGAAATTTGCTCCCCTTCTATAAATAAAAAAATTAAAGATAACACCAAGATTTTACCCTAAGAATTTAAGATTAATGAAGTAAAATAAAAAGAAAACAAATATAAACACCTGACGGTATAAATATCTGACAACAATGACTTTATATAAATTTGATAATATACATTTTCAGTAATTAGGAAAATGAGACAATGAGAGTCTTAGGAAATTATATCCACCAAATTACATAGTATTTAAGTTGCTGAAGAAGAATTCCTTCCAATCTTGTCTCCCCACTGAATCGTCCCCCTTTGATATGAGATCAAAATGTTGTCTGTAGACAATCCAAATAATTTAATCATCAATGCTGAGAAAACAGTCTAGAGCTCTCAGTATATTATCAAAGTGCCCTAAAGCAAGGTTAAAATGTGCTGTTTTTAAAATCCTTTACTTTGTTCTGTAAGAGAACTGGTCTAGTCTTTCTACCACAAACAACAGTAAAAATGTGCTATTGTGAGGTGACTTTAGATTTTGGCAACAGGCTATATAAAGCTACGGTTCCTTAGAGAAAGGAACTTCTTAGATGAGCTCCGTATTCTTTCTGCTCTCTGCTTAAGGACAGTTATCCCCACTGTGGCAGAGAATGGAGCCTCATGTCCTGAGAAGCCAAGGAAGCAGGAATCACACACAGAAGCAGACAAAATGTCCAGATCAGCAGGGAGGGGCACCTGGTCAAAATGAGGCAGCACAGGATGGCCGGAAGAGGGCAGAAGTCAGTGTGAGGTTTCTCATAACCATTGACCACGAATCTGAGTTGCAAGAACAGGAAAAAACTAAGTTAAAAGTAAAAATGGAAAAACACATGCTACATAACACAAAAGCTTGGGGAACTATATTAATACAAAATGTACAATTCAGGAAAAAGAGTATCATTAGAAATATGGGAATATCATATAATAAAATAATTAGAAAGCAAGACATCATAACAACAAAAACATGGGTGCTTCTCTTAACTGGGATCAATTAAATGAAGAAAATCTGACAGGATTAAAAAGAACAATAGGTGAACTCACAATCATACCCAGGAGAATTTAACACTACCCTATTGGCAGGATAAATACAAAAATCAATAAGATATAGATTATCTGAACAACATTACCAAGCAATCTGCTTTTATAAATTTTTATAGGAAACTATACTGAAGAATTGATAGCACAAGGTTTTAAGTGTACCTGGAATATTAGACCAGATATGTCACACTCTAGATCCTTAAACAAGTCTATATGAATTTCAAAAGGATGGAAATCTTATAGGGCATTTTGTCTTACTCCAACAGAATTAACTAGAAATTAATAACAATAATATATTTAGAAAACCAAGAAGCATATTAAACTTAAATAATAGATGTCCAAATAATCCATAGGCTGAAGGAGCTATCACAATAAATTTTAAAATATTTTAAATAAATGATAATAAAATCACATCCTGTCAAAATTAAAGGATAAATGCAGTAACCAGTCTTTGAAAAGATATTTATCATTTTTATAGTCCATGTTAGAAAGTAAGTTTGGAAATCAATGAGCAAATGTTCTACCTTAAAAAGTAAAGGGAGGGTACAGTAAAATTAAGCCAAACTCAATTGAAGATGAAAATAATGATAGAGTGAAGTAATTAAATTGAAAAAGTAAAACATTAAGCAATTCATGAAGGCAATCATTAATTTTTAAAAGATTAATAAAAGTCTTAATCTCCTAGAAGGGATAATTAACCAAAAAAGAATGCAAGGATACACCAGCTAGCAACACAAATGAAAGAAATGATATTACTACAGATCCTACAGTTAGTGCATAAATAATAATGAAATACTTTGAGAAATTTTACATTGAAAAATTCTTTATTTTAGATGAAATAGCCAAATACCTTGAAATAGAATTAGATCTATATCTATCAGAGATAGTGAATGTATTATCAAAATTTTTTTTCACAAAAAAACTCAAAGCCAAATGGCTACACTAGCAATTTCATTAAAAATTTAAAAAGGATGCGCATTAACCTTATTCATACATAGTAAGGAACATAGCCTTGTCAGATAATTATCCTATAGGATATATAGTCAGGTAAAAATGAGAATATTCAATAATATAATTTGACACAAGTAACAGAATAAAAACAAAACAGCAAAAAAATTATTTTAATAGATATAGAACAAAACACTTAAGTGTTTAACAGATAATGAAACAGTGGGTGGAAGCTCTCCTCATTTTATTAAATACCAACTTATTCAATTTATTAGGTGTCATTAAAATATTTACAGCCATATCATGATTAATGTTGAGAATATTTTTTCCTAAGAGGTAATCCAAGGACACTCACTGTATAACAAAGTTTATATTAGAAGTCTTATCCACTATAAGTAGGCAAGAAAAGTACAATTGAACACAAGAATATGGATGAATCTCAAAATTGTTATGTTGTACAGGAAGGAAGACACAGAGCATATACTGTGTGATGTCACTCATGTGAGGTCCTCCAGCATCCATACTGGTTGAAATCAGGTATCTGGGGATTTCTTGGGTGGAAGTATAAGGTAATTTAAAATTGTTTTATTTAAGGTAAACAAATTTCATGTAATTCATATATATTCAGATTTAGGAACATAGTGATATTTCCCACCCTACCCTCACTCCCTTTCTTGCTTTTTACAATGATCTATTTTCAGTTTACCTTATACCCATAAGATTAACCCTATACTAACTAAAGAGTTCAACAAATAGTAAGAAATAAAAAAAAAAAAAAACACTGCTTCTCAACAGTAGAGACAAGGGCTGTAAACAATCATAGAATCTCAAAATGTCAATTTCATTCAACTATATTACATTTTTGGCACTCTATTAGTTACCATAGATAAGGGAAAGCATATGGTATTTGTCTTTTCGGGAATGGCTTATTTCACTAAGTATACTGGTTTCCAATTGCATCCATATTTTTGCAAAAGGTACAATTCCTATCTAGTCATCAATTGATGGACATCTGACTTGATTCCGTATCTGAGCTATTGTGAATTCAACTGCAATAAACCTGGAGGTACAGATCACTCTTTTACATGCTGATTTCACCTCCTTTGGTTAAATTCCCAGGAGTGGGATTGCTGAGTCATTTTTCAGCTTTCTGAACTATCTCCAGACTGTCTTCCACAATGGCTGTACTCATTTACATTCCCACCAACAATAGAGTAAGGTACCTTTTTCCCCACGTTCTCACCAGCATTTATCGTTCATTGATTTCTGTATGAGAGCCATTCTAACTGGGGGGAGGTGAAACCTCATCATGGTTTTGATTCGCATTTCTCTGGTGGCTAGTGTTCTTGATAATTAGTTATATTAAGCAACTTGGCATACAATTATTGCTCATTTTTATGTCTTTCTTGGAGAAGTATCTATTCAGGTTCTGTGTCCACTTTTAAATAAAGCTATTTGTTCTTGCCTATTGAGTTGTGTGAGTTCCAAATATATTTTGGATATAAGCCCTTTATCAAATATATGGTTTGCAAACATTTTCTTCCCACCTGAAGACTGCCTTTTGGTTTTGTGGTTTCCCCTACTGTGCAGCTTACTAGTTTAATACAGTCTAATTTCTTTATTTTTCCTGTTGTTTCCTGAGCTTTTGGTGTGGTACCCAAAACTTCACTGCCAAGATCAATGCCAAAAGATTTTTCCCTGATTTTTTTCTCCTAGATGTTTTCCCTAGAAGATCATACATTTATGTTCTTAATCTACTTCAGTTCAATTTTATGTATGGCATAAGAGAAAGGTCCAAATTCATCTTTTGTTTGTGGATATCCAATTTCTTGAATATCATATGAATAAGAACATATCCAAGTACATTATACCAAAACCAGAACTAATCAACCATATAATTGGAGAAGTAATCCATATGCAAAATGGCATTTGCTTTTGTAAATATGTGATGGCTTTAAAAGATAATCATCCTCAAAAACTAGTTAACAGCTTCCCTAACTTTGACTTTTGCCTCCCAAGGTCTATGCAATCCTTTTAAAGCATAGGACTCACTGACCCCTTTGCTAACTTTATTACTCTCCCCAATCCTTTCTCCCCTGGGCCGGAGCCACAATTTGGCTGTCCCAAGAGTAGCTGGCATCATTCCATGCTGGGACATGACACTGCTATTCTCTGTGCTCAAAACACTGCCCCCTCCCATGTCTGCATTAGTAACTTCCTCACCCTTTTCAAGTTTTTGCCTAAAGCCACCTTCTCTCTCTCTTTTTTTTTCTTTTGACAGGCAGAGTGGACAGTGAGAGAGAGAGACAGAGAGAAAGGTCTTCCTTTTCTGTTGGTTTACCCTCCAGTGGCCGCTGCGGCTGGTGCACCGCGCTGATCCGAAGCCAGGAGCCAAGGTGCTTCTCCTGGTCTCCCATGCGGGTGCAGGGCCCAAGCACTTGGGCCATCCTCCACTGCACGCCTAGGCCACAGCAGAGAGCTGGACTGGAAGAGGAGTGACTGGGACAGAATCCAGCACCCAGACTGGGACTAGAACCCAGTGTTCCGGTGCTGCAGGCAGAGGATTAGCCTATTGAGCTGCGGCGCCGGCCTAAAGCCACCCTCTCAATGAAACCTACCCTGCAAACTCCGTCATACTATAATCTGTTCCTGCCCACACATCTCAGTTTCCCTCTGAGATCCTTTTTCCTTCTCTTAGCATTCATTAGTTTCTAACACACCTTATGAAGGTAGTTCAAAAATATCTAGATAAAACTGAATTAAAATAAAAACTTATTTTGGGGCAAAGTATTTCAAAATCAATGCATCTCTTATAATATGCATTTTCCATGAATTTTTGAAGACCCCCCCAAACCCAACCTGGAATATAAGCTCCAGTAATGCAGGCATT
This sequence comes from Oryctolagus cuniculus, assembly GCF_964237555.1. NCBI lineage: Eukaryota > Metazoa > Chordata > Mammalia > Lagomorpha > Leporidae > Oryctolagus > Oryctolagus cuniculus. Next base: position 86,147,034 of record NC_091439.1, on the reverse strand, counting down.
TTGTTCATTGATGAATCCCTAGGGCTTGGATGTATAATTATGCATAGCATATAGAAAATAACTTGCTCAATACATATTTTTTGAATGAATGAATTCCATCAGGAGATTTAAAATAAGGTTTTCTTGCTAAAGTTTCTATAATCAAAGCTTACAGGAATACAGTTACTGAATACCATAGCAGATGCTGTTCTTTGAAGTATGTAAATTCGAGCTTTCTGAAATATCATTTCCATCCACAGACCTGTCACTGAGAAGGTCTGAAGTCTCACGCTGGCGTTGTCCCTTCCGGCTAGTTAAGAAAGTGAAAGAACTGTCCCCAGAAAAGCTCTCACAGGATAAGAACATTTGGAATGGAGAGAAGGGACTTTCACATTGTTGAAGAACAGTTCACCTGACAAGCTACAGTGATTATCACACTATAAAGCAGACTCAAAAAAAAATTCCAAAACTATTAATCAATATTAGCTAAAGGCACAATTATTAACTAACTGTATGAATAAAAAAACTTGGTATACATTAATGACCACGTATTTATGCTGAACAAAATGGTCTGAGCATTCCCTAAAGCTTGACCAAACTTTAGAGACTACAGCCCTTTGAGCTCCGTTTTCTTAGAACATTTACTTTAGAAAACTTGCAATTATAAATGCTTTCCCAATCCCTTTAAGATATAAATCTCCCAACCTCTAGCCAGTTTTACAACACAAGAAGACTTTTCTCAAGGACCTAGAGGGGTCCCTTTGAAATGTAATCATCAAGAAATATAGGGCTCCTCTCTCCCAGTCGCTGAGGGAGGGTAGGAGCCTAACTTCAAAGAGCCCTCATTAGAAAGCCCAGATAGTCTAATCACATTGGCCAACCTCCCTTCTACCTTCCTCCAGTACTTTCCCACTAGCTCACCCCAGAGCTCAACACTCTCCCTTTTGTTTCAGCAGACATGAGTTAGGTCTCATTCCCCTACTGCAGTAGTCCTGACTGAAGTATTCCCCTATTTAACTTGTTGCATGCAACTTTTGTGTGTGTGTATGTGTGACACTTCTCCTTGATTTCTTATGGTGGGGTTCAATTCTTTATTTAAATATTTATTATTTAGTTTTGTCAATAGAAAATTAACAACTTTGGCTACAAGTCAACTCATTTTCATATCCAGCATGAGTAAAATAGATTCTAATGAAATTAAGTTACATGATCCCAAATAGGGAGTTATGGGACAGGTAAGATATGATAGTAAAAGCTTCTGAATAAAAGAATAACAGTAGAAGGAAAGTTACAAATCCCTAGGTATAGGGAGACTGACCTGAGGGCTTTAGAGTTTTAGGGATCAAAAGGTAGGTTCTCAATACAAGAGCATTTTTGAATAAAGCACAGAATTTAATGTTTATTTTTAGGGAGACAGTGTAAAATTTCACTATTGGAGTGTAGGATAAAAACTCAATGTGGTATGTTTCCATTCATGATCATTCTAAAGACTTTCACATTAAATAGAACGTAGCACAGTGATAAAGAGCATAATGTTTTGAATCAAAATAAATAGGGCTTGAGTGCCAGGTTTGCCATTTATTCACTGACTGATTCTGCAAAAATTACCTAACCTTTTGGATGCTGTTTCCTAATTCATTAAAAATGGAGACAATAATAGCCACCTTAGAAAGTTGTTTCAAGAACTAATAGTTCCTGGATTAGAACAATGATAAATTTGGTATTTTTATGGCAAATGTAAATATTTTTTTAAAATATATATTTATTTGAAAGTCAAAGAGACAGAGAGAGAGAGAGATCTCCATCCCCAAGTTCACTGGCCAAATGTGTGCAAAAGGCAAGGTTGGGCTGGGCTTTCAGTCTGGGTCTGCCACATGAATGACAGGGACCCAACTGCTTAAGCCATTGCCTGCTGCCTCCTGGGTTGTGCATTAGCAAGAATCTAGAATCAAAAGCAAAGCTGAGACTCAAAACAGGAACTCAAAATTTGAATGTGTAGTCTATGACTTTTGACCCTATTATGGGTTAGTGAGATAACAGTATTTAAACTCTAGTATGAAATAGCTTGCATGCTTCCTGGAAGATAAATAAAACACAAATGTCAGGAATTTGTTACCAACTCAGCAACTTTTTACTGAACACCTAATATTTTCCAGGTAACATTTTAGGTTTTGGGAAAATAGCAATGATCTATATGGTAAGACCCTTAGGTACACAGATCTTATATCCTAGTGAGGGCCACAGGCAATGTACAGGTGTACAAATAAATGCATTGCCTTTGATAATGGCAAAAGATAAAAGTAAGATACATTTGGAAAAGCAAACAAAAACTGGTAATAAGGGACAAGAATAAGTAGAGAGGTCAAGGGATGACCATTAGCAAGACCGTAAAGGAAGCCCTGAACAAACTGAGGGAACAAACAGTGTAAAAGTCTGTAAGTGAGGAACATTCTAGTTGTGGGGAATATCTAGTGTAAGAACCTTGAAGTGGCTCAAAGATTTTGTGTCGCTCCCCCTCTTCGTGGAGGAACGACACAGGACCCTGCGCTGTTCTTTTGTCTGCTCGGCCCTTCCCGGGTTTGCTGCTGGTTCTTCCCGGGTTGGCTGCCGTCCTTCCACCTCCGTGGAAGGGCGGTTCCCCCTGCCACTTTCCCTACTTCCGCGGGGGAGTGGCACACTGCCAGCCGGCTCTCTCGGGGGCTGCTCAGATGTTATCTGGATGTTCCCCTTAGATGTTCCTGGTGCATGTTGTCTCTCTCCTCCTTTATATTCCTCTTCCACCAATCCCAACTCTGCTACCCACACGCCGAGCATGCTGCTCTCCTCCAATCAGGAGCAGGATCAGCTCCTGCAGGTTATTGGTCGAACTGGAGGCAGCTGTGTAAAAGTTGTTTACTCCTCTCCCAGCGCCATATTGTGGGAGAGCAGATGCATAGAATAAGTCTTAATTCCAGTAACTTAGTCTAGTCCGAGTTGCTCCCCACAATTTTGTGTTGAAGGAATGGTAAGAAGTCATTGAATAACCAGGTTGCTTTCTGAACTAGCAAGAAAGAAACACATAATTGTATGAGATAATCTTTGTGACATCATTTTCTGGAAGATGCTGCACATACCACTCATTAATTCAATGTAAGCTTTCCTGGGTGATATTTATAATAGGGTTTGGAAATTTAGTCTTAAAAATATTTGACATTGCCTTTGCCTTCTGAAAGCCTAAAGTTCACTATCATGTTTTCATCATTTTTAAGCTTTACAGTTTATGTGCACCACATTTGAACTCCAGTCTAATATCACAGCTTGGAATAGGGCCTTACAATATAAGATAGAAAAGAAAAAGGGAGACTGGAGTATAAGGCCCTTCCTGGGGTCATATAATCAGAAAGAGAGGTCTATAAAAGCCTAAGAACATCACTTTCAAGTTTCAAGCTTTTAAGACAAGCCTGCAAGTCAATTTTGAATATTTTGAAATAAAAAAAATCTTAGAAGGTAAGTGCAATTTAGTATGCTGTATAAAAATAATTCTTGAACAAGAACTTAACCAAATATTAGCCTTATTTTGTTGCTATACATTTATGTTTAGTTTTTATCGTGTTTTAAGTGTTTTTATATCCTTCGTATATAGTTGAGAACTTGCTTAAAAAACACAGAAAAAGAGAAATCAAGATGATTGGAAAGGTCGAATCAAAAGAAAAAAAATGAATATTACCATTAAGATGATTTGATTATATGATATACTCATAGCTTAACAATTTAGTAATTTGCTATTTAATATATAGCCAATGCAACCAAAAATACAGAAAAGCTAAGTCCAGAAATCTTGGTAGTTCAAATGCCAAAATCAGGTTTATAAAGACTGACAGATCTATAAGAGCAGATAAATATCAGAGGTCATCATTCATTCAACAAGTATTGAGCAAGTCAGGCAGTCAATGAAAATCTAACATATGTACAGCTGTCTACATAACAAATGCACACCTACTATTCCATTTAATACTTGTTATAATCTTGTTGAATGCATGTTGTCACAAAAAATATTGAGATTCAAAGGGGTTAGCAAGTGACCTAGCTCACACTTACCAAGATGACAATCTGGACTTGAAAATCACTTCTCCAGCAACGTAGTCCCTGATCGTTCTAATACATAATGCTCATTTTCTTATTTGTCTTTTCAAGTCTGATACAAGAGCATTCTTATCACCTTAATTTTCAGTGGTTAACACTCATGTTTACCATGAAAAGGAACAAAAACCCCTGAGTATCTTAGAAAGTACCTTTAGATCCAATTGGAAATATATTCTGTGGAGGAGGAAGAGAAGGAGTTTGAAGAGAGGGGAGGACAGCAAGAGGTCATTTGGAGGAGAAGTTACATGCTGAGAGGCTAAAGGAAGAGAAGAGGTGGAAATGATAATACTGCGACATAGACTTGGACACAGTTAAAGAAAATGTCTTCATTTCAGTTAATGTCAGTATTTTTAACCCGGTAATTAGGTTTTAAAACCTACAGTTTGGGGCTGGCACTACAGTGCCAGCATCCCATATGGGTGCTTGTTCGAATCCCAGCTGTTCCACTTCTAAACCAGCTCCCTGCTAATGTGCCTGGGAAAACAGCGGAGGATGATCCAAGTTCTTGGGGCCCTGCACCCATGTGGGAAACCTGGAAGAAGCTCCTGGCTCCTGGCTTCAGATTAGCCCAGATCTGACCACTGGGGCCTTTTAGGGGGTGAACAAGCACTTGGAAGATCTCTCTCCCTCCCTCCCCCCCCATACCTCCCCCTCTGTTCGTAATTCTTTCAAATAGAATAAATTAAAAAAAAAATAACCCTACAACTTACCACTGATGCCTCTCTTTTACTACATTGCGTATGAACATATTCCATTAAATGCTATTAACTCTTCTTCCAAAATATACCTCAGAATCCAACTGTTGCTCACATCCTTACCATAACCTGCCTGGTCCAGCTGTCACCTGGAGAAAATTAATTGCGACAAGCTCCTATCTGCTCCCCCATGAGTCTGTTCTTGCTTCTTGATAGTCCATTTTCTACAGTACAAGATGATCTTTCAAAGAAAAAAACACAAGTTTTCTGACTTCTCTTTCCCACATCATAATTAGAATCACATCTGCACTCCTTACTGTGGTGTATCACATGCTGCATGACTACTCCTGAGAACTCACGGTTGCTGTCACTCCTTTCCACTGTCTCCCTCTTGTGCTAACTGATGCACTTTTCTGTTCTGTACAGTTGTCAGGGACGTTTTCCACAGAGACTCTGCAGTTGCTGTTCCTCCAAAGGGAAGGATTAATTCCAAGATCATCTTTGATTTGACCTTTGTCTTCAATATTGCAACTCACAGGACAGTCCTTAGAAAACCATGTCCTGTTCATTTTTTTTAAGATTTATTTTATTTATTTGAAAAGCAGAGTTACAGAAAGAGAGAGAGAGAGAGAGAGAGAGAGAGAGAGAGAGAGGTCTTCCATCTGCTGGTTCACTCCCCAAATGGCCACATCAGCCAGGGCTGCACTAGACCAATGCCAGGAGTCAGACAATATCTTATTTTTTCTCTTCTAAACAAAAAGGCAGTCTTTGTGATGTTACCTTTTTCCCTTCAAAGCACTTTTTAAAGTCTCAAATTGTCTTATTCAAGTTTGTTATGTTCTCACCCAGCCCTCTTCCCCACTAGAAGATGCAGAAGGTAAGGCACCACTTCGGTTTCCTGAGGCAGGTGCCAGACAGATCTCTGTTGATTGACGGACTAACCCAGATGCACCCAGACTGCTGTCTTTGGAGCTCCAAACTATATTAGCCGGGAGTCCTAATTAATTGACAAGCTATCTCATAGCAATCACTTCCCCACTTCTCACCTTACCTTCCACTCTAACAAGTTAAGTTTTTGCTTAAAGATTCATTTATTTATTTGAAAGAGTTACACAGAGAGAGGAGAGGCAGAGAAAGAGAAAGAAAGAGAGAGAGGTCTTCCATCCGATGGTTCACTCCCCAATTGGCTGCAATGGCCAGAGCTGTGCTGATCCGTAGCCAGGAGCCAGGAGCTTCTTCTGGGTCTCTCACGTGGGTGCAGGGTCCCAAGGACTTGGGCCATCTTCCACTGCTCTCCCAGGCCATAGCAGAGAGCTGGATCAGAAAAGGAGCAGCCAGGTCTCAAACCGGCGCCCATATGGGATGCCGGCACTTCTGGCCAGGGCATTAACCCACTGCACCACAGCGCCGGCCTCACAAGTTAAGTTTTGAAATGTGGGTTAATAGGGACATGTAGAGCTCTGTGTACCAAGAAGATTCGAGTCTGCATTCCAGCTCCACACTTACTCAGGCCCCTGAATTAGAAAAAGAAGGCACACTTCCTTCTGAGCACAGTTACTTCAGATCATGTGCACTGCATTATCTACTCTACAGATATGTCCTCCCGTATTTCCCTCACACCCTCCCTCTCTTTCTTCCTTCTTCCTCTTGATATAGAATCTGTTTGTTTTCTTTCCCAAGATAAAACCTATTGTATTATGGAAGAGGAAGAAAGGGGGGGGGGATTTCCTTATATTATTATTTTTAAAGTATCTCCCTTTATGGCTTAGCGATCAGTCAAGTTTGGAAGGGGAGCCCAAGGCTCATCTGCCATCCCTTATGACATTTCAGTCCCCTGTATAATTTCTCAGGCAAGTCATTGTCCAACCTATGCTTAAGCAGCTCTAGCAAGGAAAATTCTCCTTCCTGATACTGCCTTGGCATCAAAAGCATTATAAATTATGTGTCACAACCATGTAAAAACTGTAGTATCAGATAATATTAAAGATAGCTTGCAAAGTACATTAATTAAATTATCCATACAATAAATTAATGGAAACCTTAACTTCAAATTTCTTGCAATGTCTTTATCAAGACCTCTAAAATTGTATTTTTATTGATATTTTAAAAATAAATTCCTATAACATCAAACCTATAAAAGGTTCATCACAGACCGAATACCTTTCTAACCTTTTAAGCTTTCACAGTAAAAACTGTCTTTTTTATTTATATAAGTTTGGGAAAGATACAAATGTAATCATAACCCCCAAGGCAAAATTTTATGGCAGTTTTCAGAACTCTTCACTATAAAAACTACTCAAACCTACAAACATAAAAGTTTCCAATAAAATTTGTTTTAGATCCTAGCAATAAAACACTCTTTGCTCGCCTCTTAACTCCAAATTTTGGAGCCACAGCTGTCCAAGTGCCAAAGATATATTTCACATCCCTTAGCCATATATTCACCAAACTTTCAACTCCTCGCAACAGAAAAAAACACCAACTATTAGTATCTATTAAACAACTCCAGTATTTCATATTTAAGGAATGTATGTTGATGGAATAAAAGAAAAGATAGGTCATAGTAAAGTAACCACAGATAGAATGTTACATAAATCACCAAGGCATCTTGAAGCAACTGTATTTTGCCTTTAGTATATCATCCTCATGTTTTCATCTGAAATGATGCTTGTTATTTTTAACCTTAAATATGTTTCATAATTAAAATTTAAGTGGTGAGCAAACTGTGCATATAAACACATAAGTGACTCATAATGGAAAGTCTTCTGAAAGCATGTGTATGTTCTACATGAAGGATGTTTGCAAAGATGATTTAAAGCCAGTTCTGCCCCTCCCACTATTGTCTGGAGATACTACCAGTGGCTGCAGCACCCAGGAAGCATCCAGAAGCCTCCCGGTTCTGGACTCTGTCACTTTGTCAAGGAAGCCTCAGACCCTGAGGTTAGTTGATTGCACCCATTGCTCTCATCTCAATGTCTCTTGAGGATCACACAAATATAAGTCAGCGCCTTTCAATGACATCAGCACATTCTCTTTACAGTGTGGAAGGAGCTCAGCGGTACATTGAAAAGACTCTGCACTCAACATCTTACATATGTGTTGTCACTGTGCCGTGGGCAGTAGCCTCTGGAGACATGCAAAAGCTTTGGCACGACACTAATTTATATATGTTGGGTTTTTTTGTTTTTATTTCAAAATCTGGTTTAGTAGGTTAAACAGAGAAAAAATGGACTTTCCAAAATGTTTATTCAACCTAGTAAGCATTGAAAAGTTCAGAATAAAAAAATCATTCATACTAAACATTTGAACTACAAAACCTGAACCTGTTTTTCTGTGATATAGACAATAGGGATTCCAACGCCCGCCTATAGTGATCTTTCTTTTCTAATCACGTTCAATGTTCATGATTTGGACAATGACATATTAAACCACAAACATACATCCATGAAAATTTATAGGCAATGCTTCCTTTTATTACAATTATATATCAAGTTATTCCTAAAAATAAAATTAGTTCAATACTCACTGATGTAGAGGAGGGGTGAGAGTTCAAAAGAATGAAATGAGTCTGCTGCATAATTTTCAAAGGAAAGAGTCTTTAGTAAAGTAATTAAGACAGTAAGTATATCAGCATTACTGCAAATATAGCTCTGTCAAACTTTGTTTTATATCTTTGTCAAATCAATGGTTAAGAATGATATACTGCTAGAGTTTTAGTGATCTGTGATTGGCTTTAAAATTTACTGTATTTGAGTGAAATAGTCTTCTTTTCATCTGATTATTTTTATAACCCTTGCCTATATTCCTACTGAACCATGGTCTCTTCACTTTTTATTTGTTGAACTCCTTATGTTGTAGATCATTAAGCCTATGACTATAATATAAATTAAAAATATGCTTCTGGGGCCAGCACTGTGGCATAGCAGGTTAAGCCATGGCCTGCAGTGCTGGGATCCCATATGGACACTAGTTCAAGTCCTGGATGTTCCACTTCCCATACAGCTCCCTGTTAATGTACCTGGGAAAGCAGCGGAAGAAGGCCCAAGTGCTTAGGCACCTGGCACCCACATGGGAGACCCAGAACAACCTCCTGGCTCCTGGCTTTGGTCTGGCCCAGCCCTAGCTGTTGCTGCTATTTGGGGAGTGAATCAGTGGATGGAAAATCTCTGTCTTTCCTCTCTGTAGCTCTGCCTTTCAAAGAAATCTATCTATCTATCTATCTATCTATCTATCTATCTATCTATACACATACATCTATGTATTTATATGTTTCTTCAAAAACTAAAAAAGAAGGCCAGGAAGGGAGGAGGACAAGTATCATTATAGTCTAAGAATTGGAAAAATGAACTACATGCCATCTATTCTCTTTGTATTAATATCACATTAACATGATAATTGATAAGAATTGTATCGTAGTAAATATCACACATTTGCTGTGGCACTGAGAATCTAGGGTCTTAAAAAATCCCTTAAAAAAAGACAGTATGTGCTCAAAACTAAAACCTGAAATAGCAGATATGCTACAAGGAGAATTTAGGTTAAGTTTTATATACATCAAATAAAATACAAATATTTTTTACAAAACTAACACTTCAACACAAGCAAGGACAGGAAAATTACAAATTCCATGTCATTCAAATTTGTAAGATATTGACTAATTGTGAGCTTTTATTAGCATTCATCTATGCTTACACACATAAACTTTCTATCAAAATTGGTTCTTATTTCTTTATTTTGGAAAAATCAGTTTTATAGTCTCTTTAAGTATCAGAATGTTTATTATTTTAGAAATTTAAATGCGATTTTTTTCTAAATCAGCATTTCTACTTTCTAATTGTATTATCCTGGCAAGTTAAGCTTTTTCAATTGCTTGTTTTCTCCACTTGTAAGGTTGGACTATTTTCATCTTCTTTGCCTCCTTAGTTTCTCTTTCAGTAAACTTCCTTCCATAATTCAGATTCCAGGGAAGCATACCCTGAGACAAGGATTCCTGTACCAGTGACCCACGGGGGAATCTCAACCACGCAAGCCCAGCAAGGGGACAGGAGAAGCAGGGAAGGAAGGGAGAAAGAGGCAACAAGTTCTACTTTCAGGTTAAAATTTGACCTCATCTGAACTCAAAGAGGAGTTGTGCAGAATAAATTACCTTATCCTTTGTGTTTCTGTGTGGGTGCAAACTGTTTAAATCTTTACTTAGTATATACTAAATTGATCTGCTGTATATAAAGATAATTGAAAATGAATCTTGATGTGAATGGGATGGGAGAGGAAGCGGGAGAGGGGAGGGTTGCGGGTGGGAGGGGAGTTATGAGGGGAAAAAGCCGCTATAATCCAAAAGTTGTACTTTGGAAATTTGTATTTATTAAATAAAAGTTAAAGAAAAAATGATGTTGAAATTCATATGAAGACACAGGAGACTTCGAATAGCTAGAGAAATCTTGTACAACAAAAACAAAGCTGGAGGCATCACAATACCAGATTTCAGGACATACTACAGGGCAGTTGTAATCAAAACAGCATGGTACTGGCACAGAAACAGATGGATAGACCAATGGAACAGAATTGAAACACCAGAAATCAATCCAAACATCTACAGCCAACTCATATTTGATCAAGGGTTCAAAACCAATCCCTGGAGTAAGGACAGTCTATTCAATAAATGGTGCTGGGAAAACTGGATTTCCACGTGCAGAATCATGAAGCAAGACCCCTACCTTTCACCTTACACAAAAATCCACTCAACATGGATTAAAGACTTAAATCTATGACCTGACACCATCAAATTATTAGAGAGCATTGGAAAAACCCTGCAAGATATAGGTACCGGCAATGACTTCTTGGAAAGCACCCCAGAAGCACAGGCAGTCAAAGCCAAAATTAACATTTGGGATTGCATCAAATTGAGAAGTTTCTGTACTGCAAAAGAAACAGGAAAGTGAAGAGACAACCGACAGAATGGGAAAATATATTTGCAAACTATGCAACTGATAAAGGGTTGATAACCAGAATCTACAAAGAAATCAAGAAACTCCACAACATCAAAACAAACAACCCACTTAAGAGATGGGCCAAGGACATCAATAGACATTTTTCAAAAGAGGAAATCCAAATGGCCAACAGGCACATGAAAAAATGTTCAAGATCACTAGCAATCAGGGAAATGCAAATCAAAACCACAATGAGGTTCCACCTCACCCCGGTTAGAATGGCTCACATTCAGAAATCTACCAACAATAGATGCTGGAGAGGATGTGGGGAAAAAGGGACACTAACCCACTGTTGGTGGGAATGCAAACTGGTTAAGCCACTATGGAAGTCAGTCTGGAGATTCCTCAGAAACCTGAATATAACCCTACCATTCAACCTAGCCATCCCACTCCTTGGAATTTACCCAAAGGAAATGAAATTGGCAAACAAAAAAGCAGTCTGCACATTAATGTTTATTGCAGCTCAATTCACAATAGCTAAGACCTGGAACCAACCCAAATGCCCATCAACAGTAGACTGGATAAAGAAATTATGGGACATGTACTCTATAGAGTACAGCAGTCAAAAACAATGAAACCCAGTCATTTGCAAAAAGATGGAGGAATTTGGAAAACATCATGCTGAGTGAATTAAGCCAGTCCCAAAGGGACAAATATCATATGTTCTCCCTGATCGGTGACAACTAACTGAGCACCAAAGGGGAAACTTGTTGAAGTGAAATGGACACTGTGAGAAACAGTGACTTGATCAGCTCTTGTCCTGACGGTTGATGTACAATGTAATACTTTATCCATTTTAGTATTTTTTTTGTTCTAGTACCATTGGTTGAACTCTGTAATTAACACACAATTATTCTTAGGTGTTTAAATTTTAACTGAAAAGTGACCCTTGTTAGGAATTTGGAAAACATTATGCTGAGTGAAATAAGCCAATCCCAAAGGGACAAATACCACTTGTTCTCCTTGATAGGTGACAACTAACTGAGCACCAAAAAGGAAACCTGTTAAAGGGAAATGAACACTATGAGAAACGGTGACTTGATCAGCCCTCACCCTGACTGTTGATGAGCAGCTTAATATGTTATCCCTCTTAGTATTTTTTTTGTTTGTTCTACTTAATACTTTTGGTTGAATACTGTAATCAATACACAATTCTTCTTAAGTGCTGAAACTTAACTGAAAAGTGATCGTTGTTAAATATAAGAGTGGGAATAAGAGAGGGAAGAGATGTGCAATTCGGGACATGCTTAAGCTGACTTACCTCAAACAGTAGAGCCTAGGGTGATTACTGATGCCATAAATAAGAGTGTCAATTTGTTAAGTCAACAACAGGAGTCACTGTGCACTGACTCCTCATGTAGGATCTCTGTCCTTAATGTGCTGTACAGTGTTATTTAATGCTATAACTAGTACTCAAACAGTATTTTTCACTTTATGTTTCTGTGTGGGAGCAAACTGTTGAAATCTTTACTTAATGTATGCTAAACTGATCTTCTGTATATAAAGAGAATCGAAAATGAATCTTGATATGAATGGAAGGGGAGAGGGAGCGGATAAGGGGAGGGTTGTGGGTGGGAGGGACGTTATGGGGGGAAGCCATTGTAATCAATATTCTGTACTTTGGAAATTTATATTCATTAAATAAAAGTTAAAAAAAAAAGAATAAATTATGCCTATGAGTTTTTCCCTCTAATAGGGTTGTCTGAAAAAATATAAGACACGGATCAAATTTGAATTTTGGAAATGAATTATTTGTAAAAGCATATTCAATTATTGCATGATAAAATTTTATGAAAAATTATTTTATTCAAACTTGAAATTCAAATTAAGCTGAACATTAGTAATTCTGCAAACTCCAGGAAGGCAAGCTTGGTGGGCTTGCACAGTAAGGGTTGCAGAGGTAGGCACATGAACATGGAATGGGCAGTGGGAGCTCACATAAAGGCGAAGAAGCAATGAATGGGATCTGAGCAGAATAGTGTCCTTGATTATCCTTTTAGTTATTTACTGATTTGTTTTATCTGAAAGGTATAGAGACAGACAGAAAGAGGTATCTTCCATCCATTTGTTCACTCCCAAAAAGCCTATAATCACTGGGGTTGAGCCAAGCCAACACTGGGAAATGAGAACCCAATCAAGGTTTCCCACATAGGTGGTAGTGACCCATCCAATTAATCCATCACCTGCTGCCTCCCAGGGTGCACAGTCCCAGGAAGCTGGAATAGGGAGTGGGCCCAGGACTCAGGCCCAGCACTCTGATATGGAATGTGGGCATCTCAAGTGGCATCTCAACTGCTGTGCTGATCACTCACTCCTATTCTCAAGAACCTTCATTTCCTCACAGTTCTCACAATAGAGCCTCCTTTTTCTGTACAAAAATGTCTGTCTGTAGTTTTTCACCAAAGAAAACCTGTGGCTTCTCCACAACAAGTCCATTGCTCTGTCTCCCTGGAAAGTCCCATGAATGTAGGCGTACAATGGCTCCATCCTCTTTTCTCTCTGGAGGCTTTCACCCTCCAGCCCATGTCAATGCAATACCACTGCGCCACACTTCCTGAATCTGACTGAAGGATTACCATGAAATCATGTTTATTATGAAAGCAAAACGTTCACTAATAATGACAGGAGCAAACTGAAATCACACTGAAATCAATTGCATTATGTATTTACATATATGTATGTAAATATATAATGTATATGTAATATACATATATATGTAATACATGCATATGTAAAATATGTTTATGTAATATATAATATATAAAATATACATATATATTTAAATATATATACCCCAATGAATAGCACTTTAAGTGCAAAGATGTCATGACACACAGCAATTTCTCATTAAGAAGCAGTAGATATTTGATACTAAAATAGCTTTAATAGAATAGAAGAATGTACTTTATAGTTTCTCATGCTACAGTATAAATAAGCAGCACTACTTTCCTATTAAGTATTTTTTAGTAAAAATAGACATGGACTATATATAATCAATTGTTTCCATTAAAAAGCTTGAGTTTGATCCCAGTTCCAAAATCACTGATTGCATTTACTTATTTTGTAGTATGAAAAAGCAATTATTGCACAGAACTTCTTTGATAACTTATAGGTATAAATAACTGCAAAAACAAAGTAAGATGAAATGAAAGAGAAATCACCACACATGCACATAAACATAATGCTGTATTGACACAGCTTAGATTCTTTTCTGGGAATTAAAAATAAATTGAGGAGCAATTTTCAAACTCTAAAAGATCTTGAAGTTTAATATTGTGAAATTAAATACAGTGAACGCTTATTTCAAAATTAGACTAACATAATGTTATATAGCAATATCTTAATTCATTATGCCATCACAATTTAAACTAAGAACAGCTGAAAGCTGGAAGCTACATCAAAAGTCCCCCTGACTCCAAACAGTGAAATTGAAGTAAAGGTTAATGGTATTTTAAACATTTTCCACCCTTCCTTGTAATATTTTACTGTCTAAGTCATTAGTGTTTAGTATTCATGAAGGTAAGTGAACATTAATTTGGATTTTTATATTCTTGTTTCAGACATACTTAAACTGAAGTAGTTTGAATACTACACAAAGTATAAAGCAATAAATCATAATCCTTTTCCACCTAGTAGAATTGGATTGCACCAATATTTTGCCTTAAATATTATTTGCTAGATTATATTGGCCTCATATGTGTACCTGTATACAATAGATTATTTCAGCCTGTGTTCCAGCATAATTTGTAGGGTAGGGGAGATAGACTAATATGATTAGGAAAAATGTTTTTTACTAAAAACAGCCTCAATGAGGTGGTCCAATGGATGAATGCCAGATTAATAGTTAATTGGATTCTCTTCATGTTTAAAACTAAGTCTTAAACTTCTAGGAGATACAAGTAATCTCTCAGAACCAGAGTTTCCAACAACTCAGAAATCTCCCACAAACAAACCTTTAGAAACTTTAGTATCACAATGCAAGAAATTGCAGGGGGATTCAACTGCCAGCTCCACCCACCCCCTACTTTCCCTGCATACACATATATTAAATTACTTGGATACTACTGAGACAGCCATGTCTTTGACATCCATTATCTAAGACAGGATATCCTTATTATGCTTAATCAGCATGAAGTTCTGCGGATTAAAAAAATATTTCTGAAGATATCTTCTCAGTTGATATCGATAAAATATCACCTAAGAATTTACTTAGTTTAGGGTGATATTAGAACAATCCATCCTTACCACTTAAACTTTTCATTCATTCTTTTGTTCATTTATTTAACAAATATTGAATATTCACCATGTTCCAGGCACTCCAACAAGTACTCACAAGACTAGAACTGCATCAAAGGTAGATGTCACCTGAGCACCAAGGAAACATACATGATGAGTGCAGGCAATATGTAATATATGTGACCAGAGAGCTTTCCACATCTGAGAGTCAGAAAAGGCTCCTTTGGCCAGGTGACTTTTCAGAAAAGTTCTGATTTGAGTACCGAGGAGGGGTTGAGGAAGGGCAGAGGAAATTGGAAAGATGGGCTAGCCCTTTCTTCTTAAAAAAAAATTAATTCTGTATTTAGACTTCATTTTCACTAGTGCAGGTATATGCATAGTAATTTAAAAAATAAGCCAAGATATAAAAAATAAAACATGAAGACAAGGAGAAATTTGCCTTTCTCTGTGATGTTTTTGCCATTTGAAAGGCTCATTCACATGGGTTTGACTTGGAACAGATGGCATGTAGTAGTGACTTAATGAGATAAATGCTCCTCCCCAAGTTAGGATCTGTGACCAACTGGGTCTTTCTCTTAAGAAAGTGTTTATTAGAGAATAAAATCAGTTTATTAGTTATTAGTGCTTTTGGAGATGATAATGTTTGCTATATCTATTTTGCAATATTTGAACTTATGATCTATCTGGGAGATTATTATGTTTTCAGTTGGTGCTTTTACTTCTTATAATCTTAAACAGAACTACCGTATAAATGGTTTTTTGTGCATTCTCATTTGTTTTTCTTGTAAAAGAAAAGAGCCTGGGAATATTAACAAGCCAGCTGTTAGCACTTCTTTGATATTTCCCTATGGTCTGTTCCATTAGAGGGGCTAAGTTCTTAATATCAGCTGGATTTGTTAATTATTGGTAAACAGTGTACTGTGAGTGCTGGATAATGGATTCATTTTATGCATTTAATTTTACCACAGAAATTTGGGGGTTCTTTTCTCAATAATGGGTTTGTTAAAACACTCCTAAAAACATAATCAAAACATCCAAGACTTCTGACAATAAAAGATAACAATATTTTCCTTCAATTAGATAGCTAAAGCAAATAGAATTTCTAGTTTTTATTCAAGAATTTACTTCAGATGACCTTGATTTACATTCTCTATATCCAACATTGTGGAATAAAAGAACACAAAAGACCACTGCACTCATGACATGAATCAACATTTAATTGATTATTCATTTACCCAGGATTCACTTTGCACCAGGTTTTGTACTAGGCTTTGTGGAGATGAAAGCAATAATAACAATGGGGAAAATTTCACCCTGAAAACTCCTAAATAGTTGATACTTTCAAATAAAGTTCAAGGGCATTTGGTATGGTACTTGCTTTCCTATAAATGACAAAGACAAGCTGTAATAAATTATGCCACAGACAACCAACAAATTTCTAATTCTGTTCTCCTTGGCGGTAGCCCAACCCTAGGATAGATTGATCTATGTTTTTATAGACCCATCACAACAGGTATTCATAGGGAAACCAAAATACAGATTTATATTGAGTACATAGAAATAAGAGAAATTTATTTCATTGGGAGTATTAAAAAAAAAGTCCTCATTCAGAGAATATTTCTAGTTTGAATCCTCCACTAGTGGGTCTGGCGGTACCTGCTGCATGGTTAAGAGCAGATATCTTGGCTCGCTCACTCTCTCCAGTGATGCAGTCTTCATGGGGTTTGCAGCCCCTGGAAACACAGGGAAGACACTGAGAGAAAATGAGCTTTAGATAATTTCAGACTTCCTGAAACCAGCTTCCTAATTTATCTAGGTCAGAGTTGAATTTTATGCATGCTTCTTGCTGAGGCAGAAACACAGGTAACAGGAAAATCGCTACACAAGTTGCTTAGATGATACCTGTTTCCCAGCACTGACTCCTAAAAGCCTACCCAGTTAGCCCCAGGAACATCCTAAAGAAGCTGAGCACTTCTGTGATAGGAAGATTTACAAGGCAGTAGATTTCACCCCCCTACCCCACCTCTGCAAGTACAGGTCCATGGAGGACAACAAACCAGAGGGATCCTCCCTCCTGGAACCAATATGGAGGCAATGTGAAGCACAGGCTCATCCCTTGGGTCCTAAATGGCCTTCAACGGACAAGTCCTAATGAAGCAAAGTTAAAAATTGGTAATAAATTAATGAGAACGTGCCTCGTAGTGGCAATCATCCATCCATTCCCTCTTAGAGCACCTTTTCTTGATTATTATTAATGACACAGTCTGGGGGTCACAGATTTCAGGAAAGAAGAAAACTCTTCTGCTTTCAAGGCAATAATATGCAGCCTATGCATTCTTTAATTTGGAATAACTGATATTTATTACTTATTGTTGTCTTTTTTTTTAAATGCTAGGCAATGGCATTGCTTCAATGGGCTGAAAGAAACTTCCTAAATATGATTTTTTTTTTTTGTTTTCTGTTTTTTTGTTTAAGAAGGAGAATGTCATTTTAGGTCATTTAGGGCCATCATTTATGGGTAGGAATAATAAAAATGCCATGCCCTATGCATTTTTCTCATCTTCATAGGGTACCTCAATAGCTCACAAAGGGCCATGCTGGTTGGAAAAAAATGCTTCCTTTTTCCATACCCCATTTTTCCGTTACCTGTGTTTATGCCCAGTTTAAGCACAGAATCATTCAGGTATCCTGTGGTGCTCTTCATAGCTGCTGGCTAATGCAACCTCTCAAACATCTCTTAGAGGCTCTAAAATCTGCTAAGGAATTTGTCATAGTGTCGTGTGTTGGCATCAATTTCATTTCTTAAAATACCAGGGAGTGAATACACTAGATACTTTTCCTTCTTCCCTTTCTACCCCTTCCCTCTATACTCACAACACCTTCCAAATGGGGTGAGATTCTGGGGTTGTCTCTGATAGAATATCACTTACCAGTTTGGAAATTGTAGTTAATAAAACATTTCAAAAATACAATAAAGAGTAATCAACACAAATCAATTAATCTGCCATCAAATCTACAGGCAACAAAATTAACTGGAGAATAGGAGGGTGAAGCCATCCTGATGAACAGCAAGCTGAGCCTGGCCCAGAACCCATTGCTCCATAGCTCTCTGCTTGGCCATCCATGGCAAGCTCATGCCCACTGCTGTCCTGCCCTTTCTCGTCAGCCACCACATCCATCTGATCTCTTTTCCAAATTTAGTAATGGGGGAGAATGTAAAGAAAGGAATCAAAGAAAAAGAGCTGGGTATGTTTTCTAGCACTTAGAGAAACTGTGGCCTCACCACTTGCCTAATTACTATTCTAACTCTGGCTTGCTCTTTCCTGTTTAATAAAGGAGAAGCAAATTACATGTAGTCCTAGAACAGTCCTGATTAGGAAAATGAGAAGGATAAAAATTAACACCAAGTTCAAGGCTTTCGTTGAATTTTACATTTTCAACCTTTATCCTACAATCGTATTTTTTTTTTCCTTCAAGACTGTCAGTAAGAGATGTATCGCTTAATAGACATAACATCATGGGGTTTTTTTAAAGCAACCTTCAGTGGAGGGAGACTCTAAGGTTAATACTTCAGAATAATTACAAAGTGTATATGCACCACTCTCTTTAGTGATGATTCTTAGCAAAGCAAAATATTGATCCCAGTGTAATATTACCAAAACAACAAAAATTAAAATTTGATACTAGCAACAAACTTCATTGAAAAAACAATCCATTGCAAAATTTACATAAATAAAGTGCATCAGTTGCTAAAAGATTTAGTTCACATTTCCAGTTCTACTTACCACAAACTCAGCCACGGTCAGCCCTGACTTCTCATTTGCACTTAATACCATCCTCAGCTTGAAACAGGAAACTGAACCTTCCAATTTCCCCAAAGCCCTATTCAAGCAATGAACCCCGAACTTGAATTAGCACCACTTTTGTGATATTTTCTTTTTAAAAAAGATTTATTTATTTATTTATTTGAAAGGTGAAGTTACAGAGAGAGACAGAAGGAGAGAGAGAGAGAGAAAGAGAGAGAGAGAGAGAATCTTCCATCTACTGGTTCACTTCCCAAATGACCACAATGGCTGGGGGTGGGCCAGGCCAAAGGCAAAAGCCAAGAGCTTCTTCCAGGTCTCCCACATGAATGCAGAGGCCCAAGGACTTAAGCCATCCTCCACTGTTTTTCCCAGGTGCATTAGCAGGCAGCTGGATCAAAAGTGGAGCAGCTGGGATTCAAACTGGCACCCATATGGGATACCAGCACTGTAGGTCATGGCTTAACCCACTGCACCACAGTGCTGGACCCCTGTGGCATTTTCTAACAGGTTAATGCAGCCCCCATAAGGAGAAATCCTTTGAAGAACAAAAAATAAAATAAAATAAAATAAAATAAAATAAAATAAAACAAAGTAAAATAAAAATTCATAAAGGTATAATCTCAAAAGTGTCATTGATAAGAAGTGCAGCAAAATTTCTTTTTAAAAATTGTTTATTCATTTGAAAGACAGAGAGAAAGAGAGAGAAATACCTCCCATCTGCTGGTTCATTCCCCAAGTGGCTGCAACAGCCACATCTGGGCAAAGCCAAAACCAGAAGAGTTTCCCAAGTGGGTGACAGGAACTCAAGTAGTTGAGCCATCATCCTCTGTTTCCCAGGTGCATTGGCAGGGAATTGGTTCCAAACAGAGTAACTGGAACTCCAACCAGGCACTCTGATATGGTATGTGGGCACTGCAAGTGACGGCTTAATTCACTATACCACAGCATCCACACAGATGGCAAGCCCAAGTCACTGTTTCTCCCTTGCAGTGCCCAAAATGCTATTGTCATCAGTTTCGAGGAGCTTCTTGAAAGATGTCTTCATTCATTTACATATTTATGTATTTTAAAGAAGACACCTCCCATTATAAAAAATTTATTATTTAATTTTCTGTAAGTCCTGAAGGTCTTGAGAAAAAACCCTCCAATTTAAGGCACTAGGGTTGGATACTAAATTGATAGTAACCATTAGAAGAGTTGCACAAGTTAATTACATGAGGTTTATCCAGCTCTGTAGATTTGTGAGCTAGATTTTGCTGCAGTTTCATCATTATTTGTATCACTCGGAGGAACCAAAAACTCTCCAATTTTTACTATATGTTTTATCTCAACATGACATTTATCTCTCGGAAAAACAGGGAGAAAATGATAATTTTACAGAATTGAGAGACAAACTATGACAAGATAGAGCTGGTAGGTGACTTTGCTTATTGAAATTCTTGTGATGAAAACATAATTGCCAGCATACTTTTGTCCTATGCCTTCCATGATACCTCCATGTCCTCAAAAGAGACCACGGATTGATTCCCCTAATTTAAATCCCAATTATCTATTGCTGTTTCATATTAACAGTCATTAATAGCCTGCCTCTTAGAGGATCAGCAATGTAAGCTCCAAATCTCAAGGTCTGAAGACTACAGTCATTGCTTAATGAGCCCCAGAAGGACCTAGGGTCCTCAGCCCATTAAGCAAGTTGAGTCTCAAGCAAGGGTAGCTGAAAGTTGACCTGACACTGCCCAAATTCTCCTCTGTGGGGTTATGCGATGAGTCATAAGACTCACTTCCTTGCCGACAAATCCCATCATCCTTGCTAATTGTGTCTCTGCTTCGTGCCATAAGCTTCACTTCAACAGAGCATCTGCCTGGGCTTTATCTCGTTGCTAATGATTAGTTTCTACTCTCCAGTCGCTGGTTTTTAAAAAGCGCCAGTGTGATACAGTGAAAATAGCTTCTTGGAGGGATTCAGTGTGACTTGAATTCTGTCCCCACCCTGCCTGTAGCCGAGGGAGTGCTTGGTCCTGTCTGACCTTCAGTTTTCTCACCTGCAGAATATAGGCATTGAGAAATACACAATCACACCCAAGGTCCCTGGCTACAAAATCCTTGTCTAGCCACAGAGGAAGAAAAAACAGTGCTTTCGTTATTTTAGCATAACTGAGGTAACACCTTGACAGTGGGGACTCCATTTTGGAGCACCTGAGACTCCATCCTGGGAAGACACTGCCCACCGTGAGACTCTGGTCTGAAACCATGAGCTAAAACTCTCGGACAATAGCAGTCCACTGCATCATACTTGGCAAAGCATAGAAACTCCCTAGCATGATCACTCAAGCTTAGACGTGGATATGCTGCCCCTGGGTTAATGACAAAAATGTAATTTGTCTATGTCCTATATATGATTTAACCCAACACCTGGATTAATGTCAACATTATAATTGAAATTGTTAAGATTGTAACTAGCATTGTCAAGACTATAATTGATACTAGTTTTGCATAAGTTTTAGGTTAGCTTGACCCTGGTAACCATGTATTCCCCTCCCAATTTTGTGGTTTTTGCTTTTAAAAACCCCGTTGCTTTGGATTCAGGGTCGAGAGTTCTTTAGGGCATGAGCCCACTCTCCACTGCCGCTATAAAGGATCATCAAATTTTAGCAGTGTGTGGTACTCCTTTGTTTGTACTTGCTCAGGTACAACATAACTTTTGGTGAAACTGAACACTTCGGCCGGCGCCGCGGCTCACTAGGCTAATCCTCCGCCTTGCCGCGCTGGCACACCGGGTTCTAGTCCCGGTTGGGGCGCCGGATTCTGTCCCAGTTGCCCCTCTTCCAGGCCAGCTCTCTGCTGTGGCCAGGGAGTGCAGTGGAGGATGGCCCAGGTGCTTGGGCCCTGCACCCACATGGGAGACCAGGAAAAGCACCTGGCTCCTGGCTCCTGCCATCAGATCAGCGCGGTGCGCCCCTCTTCCAGGCCAGCTCTCTGCTGTGGCCAGGGAGTGCAGTGGAGGATGGCCCAGGTGCTTGGGCCCTGCACCCACATGGGAGACCAGGAAAAGCACCTGGCTCCTGGCTCCTGCCATCAGATCAGCGCGGTGCGCCGGCCACAGCGCGCCGGCCGCGGCGGCCATTGGAGGGTGAACCAACGGCAAAGGAAGACCTTTCTCTCTCTCTCTCTCTCTCACTGTCCACTCTGCCTGTCAAAAAAAAAAAAAAAAGAAAGAAAGAAACTGAACACTTCCTCCATGAATATTTCTTAAATATACATATTATTGGGTCTTTACTACCCAGTCCTGGGAGTCATTCTTCAAAATTGGAGAAAATCTGCCACAACATGAAAATTTTCCTATGTTTCAAAGTACACTAAAGATTTAATCCTGATTTACTTCTCTTGAGATGCAAAAATTCATGTTTTTACTAATCTCCTTAAAAGAGTGGATTTGGGGGCTAGCACAGTGACATAGTAGGTTAAGCCTCTGCTTGTGGTGCCAGCATCCCATATGGGCACTGGTTTGAGTCCCAACTGCTCCACTTCTGATCCAGCTTTCTGCTGGGGCCTGAGAAAGCAGTAGAAGATGGCCCAAGTCCTTGGGCCCCTGTACCCCCATAGAAGATCCAGAGGAAGCTCCTGGTTCCTGGCTTCGGATCGGCCCAGCTCCAGCTGTTGCAGACATTTGGGGAGTGAATCAGTGGATGGAAGACCTTTGTCTCTCCCGCACTCTCTCTCTGTAACTCTGCCTCTCAAATAAATAAAATAAATCTAAAAAAAATTACCCTTCACTTTCTAGCTGTGAGAACTTGGGTTGATGATTTAACCTCTTTGAACCTCAGTGTTTTCTGTTAAATTCAGATGTTAATAACAGGCCCTAACTCTCAAGAATAATCTAAGATCTACATTATTTAATAGATGTCAAATACTTAGAATAATTCCCATAACATTAAAATAAATTATAGCTATATCATTTATCATTATTATCTTTAAAGAACTTAAACCACCTTTAAGATACTCAGCTCAGTGTTCAAATTAGTCATCATCTTCTAGATTCAAGCATGAGTTCAGTCTAATATTAATTAGCTTTCCATTGCTATAAAAGAAATGCCTGAGGCCGGGTAGTTTGTAAAGGGGTTTATTTACTTACAGTTTTGGAGGCTGCAATTCCAGAACCAGGCAACCCCATCCATTTGGCTCAGATGGGGCCCCCTAGGCTGCACCCCTGTCATGAGGATGGCATTGTGATGGGAGAGTGTGCCTGAGACAGAATAACCACATGACCATGTAGGAAGCCAGTCTCGCTTTTTTGAAACAACCCTCTGGTGAGAACTAACTCAGGATCCCACAGGAATTACCTTAATCCCTTTCCAGGCAAGTATCCTCCCCCCAAATGACCTAACCTCTACCCTGTAAGCCCCACTTCTAAAAGTTCCCATCATTTCTTGCCATCATCACACTGGGAACCAAGATTCCCACACATGAACCTTTTGGGGACAAACTACATCTAAAATACAGCAAATGTGAAGTTCAGTGACTAGAGACCTCATTATGAACTAGATAGCAAACTGGCTTATTCTACAATTCTGGCATTTATCAGAATCATGACTTCAAAAGTTTCAGCTAAACTACAGGAAAAAATTACGTAGAGAAGTGGAGCTGCTAAGACTTCTTGATGGTTTTCTCCTATTTTTTCGGATAAATGTTTAGGGTTTTTTTGTGTGTTTCATTTGACATGATTTCCTTTTTTTTTTTTTTTTTAAGTCTACCTACTAATGGAATTCACTGCAAAGTGGGTTAAACTCTTTACTTAATTGAAAATTATGCATAGTTCTCTTCAAACCAATTTTTAGGATGTATTTATTTATAAGAGTTACAAAGAGAGAAGAAGACAGGGAGAGAGAGAGAGAGTCTTCCATCTGCTGTTTACCTCTCAAGTGACCACAACAGCCAAGTTTGAACATGCCTGAAGCTAGGAGCCAGGAGATTCATCCATGTCTCCCATGTGGGTGGCAGGGATCCAAACACTTGGACCATCTTCTTCTGCTTTCCCAGGTACATTTTCAGGGAGCTGGAATGGAAGTGGAACTGCCGGGACACAAGCCAGCACCCATAAAGAAATGCCTGCTTCACAGGCAGTGGCTTCACATGCTGCGACACAATGCCAGCCCCAGAGCAAATTTTTAAGGATCTTGAGATCATAGGCATTTTAGACTTTTTATAGTTTTGTAGATTAAGGGTACAAAGTTCCACACTAACAGTAGTTCTAAGTCTGTCCAAATATCCTGCTTAGAAGTTAGATGGCAAGCTATTTAGGAAATTTCTTATTTCAGTCAATCTGACATAAAAATTTATTTTGTCTATTATTCTCCTGCAAAATGTCTTCTAGAAAATACATAGTAAGGAAGATGGAAAGAGGGTGGAAGAGAGAGTTGGGGAGGGAGGGAGGAAGGAAATATCATTATGTTCTTAGAATTGTATCAACAAATCACACTGAATCTGTTAAAAGCTAATTAAAAATTAAAAGAAAAAAGTTAAAAAAGAAAATATATAGTGACTCCAGTACATTTATTAATCTACTTTCATAGATAATTATTTGAGACTACAAACTCATGAACTTTTTTTTAGATCTTAAGTTTGAATTTTTTTAAATTTGATTCTTGAAGGCATATAGGAGGTATAAATAGATGTGCAAATATATTAAGATCACAATGTTGCAAAAAATTATTATTGCTCATTTCTCCTTTTCAAATGTTAAAAAATATTGACCTAGGAAAAAGTTTTTAGGCATTTGCTTGCCTATAATCAGCCATTTGGAGCACTCAGGCATCCAGCATACTGGAGGCATTGCTTCTAACTAACGATAGAGGGCAAAAATATTTTCCTCATTTTTACTAAGAATGGGATTTTTACCTCAAGATTTCAGAACAAATGGTAAAGAAGACAGTTAATTATAGCACAGGTCTCACAGGCAGAGTTAATGAATTTTAATGCACATCAATTAATAACTAATTGGGTTTTTGCCTGACTATAGATAGAGGCATTGGGTGGGGAGAGAAGGGGCCCTATTTTAATTTAAACACAACAGTTATTCTGTTATGCCTTTGTGTCCCTGGCCCACCTTGTCTAAAAGTCAAAATTGGAAATTAAAAAAAATCCAAAGTTTCTAAAGTGCTTTCTAAAATTCAAAGCTTATAGATACACATGTGGGCATTTAGGAGTAGAAAAATTGTCTCTTCACATCAGGCAAATACAAAACTCTATAAGTTTAGCATGAAATGCCATTTCATTTTTTCATAATAAAATAGGCAATGGATATACTATATTTTAACTTCTAAAATAAAGGAAAGAAAAGGAAGATAAGAGAGAGGGAGACAATGTAAAAGGGCTTTGAAGGTTTATGGGTTTTGTTTCAATTTCTTGGCTAGAGATCCTGAAACATTTCATGGCTAGACAACCTGAAACAATCAAGACATGAATCCAAATCTAGTTTCCTCACACCACATATTAATACCCCACCCAACTCTGATACATTACCAAAGAAGGCCGTAGACACACTATTAACCTATAATTTTCAAGTCTCAGTGATGATGTTGGTGTGAAGATGGGCAAATGTAATAACAGAATGAATATGGAGTCTGGTAATAGACAAACATGGGGCTGACTGACTTTAAACAAGGAAATATGACTAATTGAGTGGGATAAGGAATAGATTTTCAACCAATGACACTGGAAACAACAACACAGATACCTAAGGGAACATGAAACTTTGATCGCTACATTGTACCCCATAAAAAACTAATTTGAGATAAAGCAGATATTTAAATATAAATCTAAAGACATAAAATACTCACAAAATTAAAAACTATTTGTTATTGGAATAGGCAATGGTATATTTAAGGACACAAAAAGAAGAACCATTATCAATTAATAAGTTGGATTCATATAAAAGTGAAAAAAATTTATCTTCCTCAAAAGATGGAATTAGGGGCCGGTGCAGTGGCACAGCAAGTTAAGCATCTGTCCACAGTGCCAGCATCCCATACAGGTGCCAATTAGAGTCCCAGATGCTCCACTTCCCATCCACTGGCCCAAGCACTTGGGCATCTTCTACTACATGCCCAGGCCATAAGCAGGGAGCTGGATTGGAAGAGGAGCAGTTAGGACTCAAATCGGTGCCCATATGGGATGCTGGCGCCGCGAGTGGAGGCTTAGCCTAGAACACCACATCACCAGCCCCCAATAACCACATTTTTAAAATCCTCAACATCATTAGTCACCAGAAAAACAACTTCAACAACAGTGAGAAATCATTTATCCCTTGTTGAAAATACTGACAAGCTTTCTGTTTCATCTCAGAGATGGCAATATAGAATATTGATCTCATTGATGCACTAAAAGAATCTTATCAAACTGTGTATTAACGACCTTTAATTGAATACCTCAGAGAAACACCAACATTGAGTGGCGCTGTGACATAGTAGGCTATGCCTCTGCCTGAGGCACTGGCATCCCATATGAGCACCAGTTTGAGTCCTAACTGCTCCTCTCCCAATCCAGCACTCTGCTATGGCCTGGGAAAGCAGTGGAAGATGGTCCAAGTGCTTGGGGCCCCTGCACCTGCATAGGAGACCCGGAAGAAGTTCCTGGCTCCTGGTTTTGGATAGGCTCAGCTGTGGCCATTGCAGCCATTTGGGGAGTGAACCAGCAGATGAAAGAACTTTCTCTCTGTCTCTCCCTCTACCTATTTCTCTGTCTGTGACTCTACCTCTCAAATAAATGAATAAAATATTTAAAAAACAAATCAATGTCTGGGATTTCATGGATAAATGGGAATCAAGCATGTGTTTACCTTGGTCGAACGTCAACAGATGCCTTGTAAACAAGTAAGAGAGCCACCTAAATAAAATACTGAAGTCCAAATATATAATGTATACATGGGAGATATCTATGCCCTGTAGCATATGTTTTCTTTACAAACCACACCAGGTATTCACTGAGAGGATTGTTTAGAATCCTGATGAGACTTCCCTTATGGCACTTCTGGAGGGAGGGGATCATAAGCTTCCATCTAATGTCCACCCAAACCAGTCTCCCTTAATGCCCCTACAGGGCAAGAGTCTGCAAGAACAGCCAAAAACCCTCTGCCTTAGGGCACTGTTGCAAATTCATTTAATCTAGGGAATGGGGAAGGGAAGGGAATGTATGATAGGCAAGGAAGTAGGGCAAGAGCATCTGTGGAGGCATCTGTTACGCCTAAGAATGAGGCTTACCCAGACAGTCGAGGACATTTGCCCTCCCACGTTTCCCACCACCGTCCCAAGAAGTATCTGTAATTACAACTATGGAATGCAGCTGTTGAGTTGTATTCTGTTTGGGGAACAAATGCTGGGAAAAACCTTTTAGCAAACTGAAACTATTATAAGAGGAATGAGGAGCCCGTGCGACCAACTCAAACCCAGCCCAACTCCTGAGTAGATGATACAGTCTCATCACTAAAAAGCTGGAATTGGGATATTTGTATGTGCAGTGGTTGAAACACCATGTGACAGACCCCCATCCCACACTGGAGCGCCAGGATTCCAGTCCTTCCAATTCTAGCTTCCTGCTAATACACACTGCAGGACGTAGCAGGCAATAGCTCCAGTACTTTCTCACTCCTGTGAGATATCCAGATTGACTGCTTAGTTCCTGGCTTTAGCCTGGCCCAATCCTGGTTGTTGCAGGCATTTGAAGAGTGAACTAGGAGATAGAGGACCTGTGTGTGTGTGTGTGTGTGTGTGTATCAATCTATCTCTGCCTTTAAAATAAAATGAAAATAAATAAAATTGATTTTTTAAAAGTCCTATCACAAGGACATACACATATCCAAATATTAAATATTTATCTCAATATCTACTGTACTATACAATATGCTCAACAGCCAACAACAACAAAAAAATCACAAAGCATATGAAAACGTAAAAGAACCCAAAATGTTTGAAAAGACAAAGTGGTTTTTAGAATCAGGTTCAGATATAACACAGATGCTGTAAACAATGAATGTTTTAAAGAAACTTGAAAAATGTAGACCACATATAAGCTATTTTCATCATAGAAATGGAAATGATAAGAATCAAATGGAGGGGCTGACGCTGAGGTGCAGCGGGTTAAAGCCCTGGCCTGCATCCTGTGTGGACACTGCTTCAAGTCCCAGCTGCTCCACTTCTGGTCCAGCTCCCTACTGGTGCACCTGGGAAAGCAGCAGAGGATGGTCTAAGTCCTTGGGCCCCTGCACCTCCATGGGAGACTTGGAGAAAACGCCTGGCTCCTGGCTTCAGATCAGCTCAGCTTCTGCCATTGCATCCATCTGAGCAGTGAACCAGCAGATGAAAGACCTCTCTCTCTGTGTCTCTGCCTTTCTGTGGCTCTGTCTTTCAAATTAAAAAAGAAGAAAAGGAATCAAATAGAAATGCTAGCAATAATTTTTCATGTATAAACATAGGAACAGGTATGGAGACTGCTGTGATGAACTCACAGTTCATTTTATACAGCTGAGGAAAGCTTCAGGGAACTCACAGATAAGCAATCATCATTTCTCAATCTGAAACCCAGACAGAAGGATGAAAAAGGAGCAGCTAGCATCTGTAGACCAGTGAAAAATAATTTATCACACGAGTAATTAGAATTCTAGAAAGAGAAGCAAGATAATGGAGCTAATATGTTGGTTGAAAAGCTAACCACTAAATGCTTTTCAAAATTCATGACAAAACACCAAACCACAAAGCATGGGAGTGTGAAGCTGGTGCTGTGGCGTAGCAGGTAAAGCTGCCAACGACAACACAAGCATCCCATACGGGTGCTGGTTCATGTCCTGGTTGCTCCACTCCTGATCCAGCTCCTTGCTAATGGCCTGAGAAAGTAGCAGAAGTTGGGCTCCTGCCTCCCATGTGGGAGATCCAGAAGAAGCTCCTGTCTCCTGGTTTCAGCCTGGCCCAGCACTGGTCATTGCAGCCATCTGGGAAGTGAACCAGTAGATACAAGATCTCTCTGTCTCTCCCTATCTCTGTAAGTCTGACTTTCAATTAAATAAATAAAGAAATCTTTTTAAAAGAGAGAGAAGCATGGGGTGGAGGTGGGGGATTGCAGATGGAGGTCTGCAACATGCATATAGTATTCAAATTACTAAAAATCAGAAAAAAAAATCTTGCAAACAGAGAAAAAATGCATTACCTACAGAGAAAGAAGGAAAAGAATTATAGCAGACCTTTCATGAGAAACCACTGGATAAAGGATACAGTGGAGTGACAGCTTTCTCTTTAGAAACAAAAGAGAAAGTCAACTCAGAGCTCCAAACTTCCTAAAACATCATTCAAAAATTGAAAAGAAATAAAAATTTTTCTTAGATGAACAAAAAATGAAAATGTTTGAAGAATTTCTTAAAGCAGAAGGAATGTGATACCATAAATTCGGATTCACACAAAGATGTGAAGAGGACTGGTAAAGGCCTAAATTACTTTACAATTTTCTTTTAATTACACTGGTAACTGTTTAGCATTGCTATTTAGCAAACTAATTGAGCTTGTAGTAAATGTAAAAATATATGACATCACCATCAGAAAGGGTGAGAGGACACAGCCGCACTCCACCAGGACCAGACCCACTGTGCCTCCCCTACATGTCTAGCATTACTGCCACCACAACCTGAGCCCCAGTGGTGACCCACAGCATAAACACCTACACCAGACTCAAGTGACAGGAAGACACCAGCAGCTTTTGTGTTCAGGGACCACAGAAGCCTGTGCAACCAAAGTTCCACATCCCTTGTCACATGTCGGACAACGTAGGCTCTGCTGTGGAGGGCCTCTGCAGTTTTCCCCAACACTGACTGCAGGCATCGGAGCTTCCCATTGTCCCACTGCTGTGCATTATACCTTTCCCAGACAGTGCCCTCGTCCTCACCTATAGATGAAGCTACTTCCCCATTGAAGCCAATCCCTCCCATCTGGGAGAGTTGGCTGCTCCTTCAAATGCACAGAAATCAATGCAAGGCCACAGACACATACACAGTATTAAAGGGACAAACTGTATTTCTAGTAACTAACACAAAGGAAGCGTAAATCCATGAGTCTCTGAACAAAAATCAAAATAATTGCTTTAAAGGAGTTCAGTGAACTACTAGAGAACAAACAAACAAATCAATGAAATTGTGAAAACAATATCTACAAAAAATGACAAATTCAACAGAGTATTAGAAATTACTAGAAAGAAACAGATTCTGGAGCTGTAGAATACAAAACAAAAATTACAACTTAAAATGCCATCAAGAGACTCAAGAACAGAATCAACCAAGAGAGAGGATCAGAAGACAGTCATTTGAGGAAAAAGGAAAAGGAATGAAAGGAAGTGAGGAAAGCCGATGAGATTTATGACACTATCAAGTGAAGTAATTCTTGCATTATGGAAATCCTAAAAGGAGAAAAGATAAATAAAGGGGTGGAAATTTTATTTACAGATATAATGGTTGGAAAATGTCCAAAACTTCGTAAGGAAATAGACATCTGGATTTTGTGAAGCTCAAAAGCCCTCAGATATGGTCAAGCCGAAGAAGACTGTACTGAGACACATTATAATCAAACTGTCAAAAGTCAAAAACAAAAAATGTCGAATTCGGAAAGAAAAGGTGGCTTGTAACATAAATGAACATCCCCACAAAAGAAGTGTCCTGGCTGCTCCACTTCCAATCCTGCTCCATGCTAGCCTGAGAAAAGCAGCACAAGATGACCCAGTGCTTGGGTCCCTGTCACCCATGTCAGAGACCTATATGAAGCTTCTGGCTCCTGGCTCCTAATTTCTGTCTGACTCAACCCTTACCATTGTGGCCACCTGGGGAATGATCAGTAGATTGAAGATTTCTCTCTCTCCCTTTCTTTCTCCCTCTCCCTTTCTGCCTCTGCCTCTGCCTCCTCCCCTCTCTAATTCTTTCAACATAGTCTTTATTTAAAAAAAAAAAAAAGCAAAACAAAAGAACACAGCAAAATAACAAGTGTCTTTCTCCAACAATGACTAGTTTAAATGTAAATGAATTAAACACTCCTATCAAAAATCATAGTATGAATGAATGGGTTCAAGAAAACAAGGTCCTGTGATATGCTATCTACAAGAGATTCATTTTACATCGAAAGACACACATAATCTGAAAGGATGGAAAAGGACACAAATTATAATCAAAAGAAAAAAGAGTGGCAATATTTGGATCAGAAAAAATTGTTACTATTCATCTCTAATGAGCCAGGCATTTAATCTAGTGATTAAGATGCTAGTTAAGATGCATAAGTTCCTACCTGGACTGCCTGGATTCAATACTCCATGCTGGCTCCTGATTCCAGTTTGGTGCTAATGCAGACCCTACAAGGCAAAGGACATGGCTCTAGTAAGTGGGTCTTGCCATTTACTCTTGACTGAGCTCCTGGTTCCCGGCTTTGGCCTGCTCAGCCCTGGCTGTTAACGGCATTTGGGAAGTGAACTAGTGGATGAACTATCTCTGTCTCTGACCTTCTCTGTCTCTCATCCCTCAAGCAAAAATTTTAAAAAGGTTTATTTCAGCGCCAGAAAGTTTTGAAATCCACCCATACGAGGGATCTCCAAAAAGTTCATTAAAATGTGTGTTATGAAAAAAACTGTGTATGGATTCCCAAAAACTTTTGCACCAAGACAAACTTAACATTTTTTTAGTTTTCAAATAATCATTTTTAAATTTGTATTGATATAATGCTTATATGTTTTTATGTGATTTAGTGCAATATTTCAGCACACATACATAGCATAAACCAATCATACCAAGCAATTAACCTCTTCATTTACATACATTTCCTTTGTGTTTGGAGCCTCCCAGCACCTTTCTTCCAGTAAACAATACACTACTATGAGCAGCACATTGCTGTCACCCCTCCCCTGCCCTGTGCTGCAGAACACCAGGATCAATTATTTTTTACATCTATTTTCCTTACACTTTTGAAGTACACTTGTATATCAAAATTTCTACCCATCAATAAAAGCATTCATTCTTCTCAAGTGTGCATGCAACATTCTCTCGGATAGATCATAATAGGTCGCAGCATAAGCTGTAACAAATTTAAAAGCTCAGATTCTTTTTGCATCTTTTCCATCCATAATTGAATGAAACCAGAAATCAATGATAGAAAGAAGGGAGATATACAAAGATTCGAGCAGGTATAAATCAAAGGGAGAACAGGAAAACAATGGGAAGAAATAAACAGAAGAAAGGATTTGTTACTTGAAAGATAAGAAATCGTCAAATCCTTAACTAGACTAACAAAAAAGAGAAAAGTCAAATAAATAATACAGAAATGAAAGAAAAGACATTACAATAGATTTCTTAGAAATAAAATGGATTGAAAAAGACCATTATGAACAATTATACATCAACAAATTGGGCAACCTAGATGAAATTTTTTAAATTCTAGAAGCAGAAAAACCTGGCAAAATGGAATCTAAAAGAATAGGAATTTTAAATAAGCGGATTGAATCAGTTATCAAAAATCTTCCATCAAAGAAAGGTCAGGAATTGATGGCTTCATGGCTAAATCCTACCTCACACTCAAAAAAATTAATACTAATATTTCTTAAACTTTTCTCCCCCAAAAACAAGATCAAATATTTCTAAATCAATTTTATGAAGCCAGTGTCTCTATAACACCGAAATCATTAGACATAAGTAAACAACAACAACAAAAAGCAAGATAACAACAGATTAATATCCTGAGGAACATACATAAAAGAATTCTTGGTAGAATGCTAGCAGACTACATTCAACAGCACCACAAAGTATTGTACACCATAACCAGGAGAGATTTGTTTCTGGGAAGATTCAACATGTGTAAATCAATCAACATGTTAATCACTGTAACAAAATGAAAGAAAAAAATCATATCATCATCTCAAGTGATGCAGAAAAGTCTCTGACAAAGCATCATGCTATTTGTGACTAAAACTCACAGCAAACTAAGTATAGAAGAACTTACTCAACACTATATAGTCCATATATGAAAAGTCTATAGATCAAATAATAATCATGGGGGGAAAAAACTGAAAATTTTTCCTCTAGAATCTGCTGAGTACAAGGATTTTTGCCACTGTTTTTTTTTTTATCAAAAAATTGGAAGTGCTAGGCAGAGTAATTAGATGAAGAAAAGAAAAAGAAAATGAATTCAAATTGGTAACGACAAAATAAAATCTTTTTGCTCATGACACTATCAAATAGTTGAAAAAAATTTAAACAACCACCATCATTACCAATAACAAAATGCTGTTATGGGAGCAAACTGTTGAAATCTTTACTTCATATATGCTAAACTGATCTTCTGTATATAAAGAGAATCAAAAATGAATCTTGATGTGAATGGAAGGGGAGAGGGAGTGGGAAAGGGGAGTTGTGGGTGGGAGGGACGTTAAAAAAGAAAGAATATATTGTGAGGAACACTGTGAATGATTTGACATTAAATATGTTTGATTTTAAAAAAAAGACTAGTAAATGAGTTTAATATAATTGCAAGATAGAAAAATCATCATATAAAAACCAGTAGCATTTCTATACACAAAGAGTTTTCTGAAAAAGAAATTTTAAAAATTTATTTTCTTAATATCAACAAAAAGGAATGAAATACTTCTACACTGCAATTTATAAAAGATTGTTGTACCAAATTAAAGAATATTCAGATAACTGGAAAGCTATACTATGTTCATGGACTAGAAGAATTAATAATGCTGAAATGTCCATACTACCCAAAGTAATGTACATATTAAATGCAATTTTCTGTCAAAATTCCTATAGAATTTTTTATCAAAATAGAAAATATATATATATATATATATATATATATATATAAAGTCAAATGGAACCACAAAGATTGCCATTGCAATCTTGATCAATAAATATCAAGCTCGCAGCATCATGGTTCCTAGATTTAAAATATACAACAAAGTTACAGTAACCAAAATATTATGGAACTCACATAAAACAGGCATATACACTAGTAGAATAGGAAAGCAGCACAAAATAAATCCATGCATCTGGGGTAAATTGATCTCTACCAAGTGTGCATGAATGTACAATGGATAAAGGATAGCCTCTTTAATTAATGATGTTTTGAAAACTGGATATCAACATGAGAAAGAATAAAAGCTCACACCATATAAAAAATCAACTCAAAGTGGATTAAAAAATTAAATGTAAGACTTAGTCCTATAAAACTATTAGAAAGAAGCATAGGGGGAAATCTTACTGACATTGGCCTGGACAAAGGGCTTTTATTAGTATATTACCCCAAAAGTACAGACAACAAAATCAAAACTAGATGAATGAGATTGCATCAAACTAAAAATATTTGTGTGTAGCAAAGGAAATAATCAACAGAGTGAAAAGGCAATATACAAAATAAATATATACAAAGGAGACTGTGCTTGAAACTCAATGCTTGTCAATGTATAAAGAGTGAGAAAATATGTGTGTATATTTATATGTATGTGTGTATGTATAAACATATCTAGAATATTATATATATATATATTGAATATTATTTAGCCTTTAAAGAGAAGAAAGCCCTAACATTAGCAACAACATGGACAAACCTGGATGACATTACACTAAATGAAATAAATGAGCTAGACAAAGAAAGAAAAAAATGCTGCATGATCCCAACTATATGTGAACTCTAAATAGTCAAACTCATATTTACAAATAAATACAATGTAACACTACTAAGTAATTTTTTAAAAATGATCTACCAAGACATGTGATAGGTAAATCTCAAAAATTTTTCAAAAAAATCCCAACATAAATAAATGCATACTAAACAGTTAAATATACTTACAGAATTTATCAAATGATTCCACAGTGATGGAAATCAGTATTTACCTACAGGTTACAGGGAGAGATGGCAAGGGAGTGTGTGGTAACTTTCCAGGTTCTGGCACTGTCCTTTATCTTGATTGGGGTGTTAGTAACATATTTGCAAGAATTTGTTAAAACTCATCAACATAGACACTTAAAATCTGTTACCTCCTTGTAAATTCTACCTAAAACAGTAAAACAATATTAAAACACATTTAGAAGATAATGTTTCAGTATTAGAAACATTTTAAAATAAGTGTAGATTCTTTATAATTTGTACAAAAACACCTTTAAAGAAAATAAAAATTAATCAACAATTTATCTTACTTTTAAAATAAAATTTCCAAAGATACAAAATCCAGCTTAAAATTTCCTAACACTCAAACTTTATAGGGAAAATCTTAATGGGAACCTGGTAAATTTTTAGATTTTAGAATGTTTAATAATGAGCAAAAACATGATTTAGTGTCACACATGTTTAAACTACTCATCTTCTTCAGCCAATGCTATGATGATCACTCCTTAGCATAATTAACCAAAATTTCCTTGAGTCAACAGACAACTAAAAGTACAGCTCACTCAAACTTATTTGCATTTTTCAACTTACATTAATGTTAGAGTATTACCAAAGGAAAATCATATATGAATATCTTTAGAATCTTTTTAGAACTCTAATATCTTTTGTTCTGCCAATGCTTACCCTTATAGCAAATTCTTTCTCGATAAGTTTATTTTTAAATGGGGCGCTGTGTGGTGGATGGTAATTGTCAATTTAGGATTTCTTTGTGCTTTTGGTGCTTCATTTGATCATAAGAGATCTGACAACTTCCTTTTGGCAGCATTTGATAGGGTGCTACATCATATATTAAAAATGGATGATTTCCCGAAGTGCATGCCTTTACTTCTTGGCTTGCTTCCCATGTAGAGAAATAAGTGTTCATAATTATCTGAAGAAGAGTGTTTGACTATTACTTCTTACGCACATAATTATATCTCATATTTTAGGAAACATTTTGTGTGTAGGCCTACAGCATACTGTACGTTTTCTTTAAAAGGCAAAGTAGCTAAAAATGAATGTGTGGAAGATGTGATAGTCACACCATGCTAGCTGTATTTGTTACTATGCCACTATAGGATTTAAAAGCCACTAATGCAAAAAGAAAGTGCATGGGACTTGCTGTGTGTTTCTAATTGGCACAATTTGCTAATACAGTTCTTGACGCCAGCATTCTGTTGTTCACATATCTGATTTAATATAATTAAATAGAATGCATTTTTTTCTTGCAGTTTTGAGCACCAGCACAAACAGAAAGAAAGGCTATGCTCAAGAATACTAATTAATAGCAATTCTTACTAACTATAAATTGCCCTTCAAATACAAACGTGATAAAGACACAAATCCATTTTATAGAATAAACTGTATCAAGATTTTCTCTCTCTCCTTCAGTCGGTCCTGAAGTGCACACAGCTTAAGCTTTGGAAATAGAATTAATTAAAATCTTTTCTTATCCTGCATCAAACTGCACTCAGCAAGATTCATACACACACTGACAGTGCTTCAGAATTTGCCCAAATAAGTAGGTAAAGTGTGATTTGAAGGCTCAGAACACACCCTGCTATTCCACATAGAGTGTTTTTTTCCCTCTCTGACTTCCTTTCACTCATCTCCCCCGATGCACTGATGACAGGATACCCAGAGCAAGCCTCAATCCACTCATTCCTCCATTCACTCAGCCAGCAAAGATGTACTGATATCCACTGGGTGCCAAACACCATGACCACTGCTGGAAGCAAAATACCAGCAAAGGTATTCCCTGCCTTTGGAAAGTGAATAATCTGTCTGGAAGGAGTGAGTCAACTGTGACAGCTTGGATTGAAAGTGTCACACTCTGGGTGGCCTGGAATGCTTAGGGATGCTTGGAAAACCTCTGTTAAGAGACAGCATTTGTGATGAAGCTTCAAAAATGAAAAGGAATTAAATGTAGCAACATCAGGGAAGGAGAACATTTCAGGCAGAGAACAACAAGTATGCAAAGGCAGTGTTTTCAACAATGTTAGGTACTAAGTACGTAAATTGACCTTAAAAGCCAATGGACATGGGAAATGATAATGTTCACTCTTTCAGAAGCATCTAGGAAATTTCTGTCTTCTATTGTTCCTTGTGGATTATCTTCTTCCTAGAAGATTGGATGCTTTCATCACATAATGAGGAATGTGCTCATATTTTGACCGGACAATCAAGAAGCCCAGAGCTATATTAAAATCTGAACCAAAGTGCCTTGTCATATGCTCCTGTTATCTTTTTTGATAATCATGTTTTGTTGAAGAATGTGTATTTTTACTTCTGCATTTAACTTTATTACAAAACTATCTTGCTCTTCTTGTGTAAGTTATCTGAGATCATTTTTAGAATGTAGGTGCATTGTACACACTTATTTCTGTAGCAGATTCTTACAAGGCACTTTTACATGGGCCTAAACACAAAATTTAAGTGACCTAAATATACTTAAAATAAAATATGAATTCTCTTAGTCATTTGTAAGTTTTAAAAATCACAAAGATAGGTTTGATGAAAAACCAACCTTTATAAAATGCTATGGTCATTATTCTTTACTTACACACACACACAAAAAAAAACCCAACAACTACAATTTTCATGAACCTTGCATAAGAAAGGTTACAAACAATATGGCTTGCTAAAAAGCAGTCAGAATTACTCAGCTTCAACAATTAGATTTGTTTCCATCCACATACTTACATTATTGATGAAAATCATGAATGAGTTATCTGTAAGTACTACAAGTGTGAAACTACATTTCATAATATATTTTCATTTCCAAAATAAGGTAGGAAAATGCAATAACTTTAAAAATACATCGAGTTCCTAAATCTGTATATATTAAGTATGTGAGACTTGTATAACAAATTTTAAAACAACAACAACACAATCAAGTTCTAATCATTTTTTCACTTTGTATTATTCAAAAATTATTTTTAAATCTGGAAAAATTAAGGGATAATGCTTAGAAGAATTAGTCCTTTGAGAATAAAATGCTATAGGAGATCAAAACAGGACAAAATGCTTACAAGAAGACAGCTGTGAACCAGCCACACATGCACCTCGCTGCCACAAGGAAATTGGAGGTCCAAGTGGCATGCAGAATCCAAAGTCAGAATAAACCCTTTTTCAAAGCACCCTACATGAAGAATTAATGGTGTCTATCTTGCCAGAATAGATGCGATATTTTGTTTTAAACATTGAAAAAATATGACTAAAATTGTGTTCGAAAAGCAACATGATGACTTAAAAAGCTGGTTTCCATTTAATTCTATTCTCAACACATACCCAGCCGTAATCATCTGTCTTCTTCCTTCTTTCCCTCCTCCCTTTTGCATCCCTTCTCCTTTTCTTTCAACCTTCTTTGTTTTCATTCTCACCTTCGTTCCTTCTTCCTGACTTCTGCATTCATTCCTATCTATATGGGTCTTAGGAGTGCATACAAATCCAGGAATACTAATAGTCAATGTCATCAGGACTTCTTAGTGTGCCTGCTTTCTATTTTTCCTTCATTAGGTAGGGGTCAGTCCCTTTCAGGTCCCATAATCTTCTAAGTCCCTATCTAAGTCTTCATAGACAGATAGAAATCAATTCTATGTAAAACCTGGAATAAATAGAGACCCAAATCTTTCAAAAAAGAAGAACACTGTACTTTCCTTTTAACTTTACTGTGATTGATTCTACTGGAAAACATTAATTGCTACTAATTTCTTATTTTATCAAATTCTCATTAATAATAAAGCAAAAAATATTTACCTTCATTCCATTGCACCTGCCCAATAAATATCTGTTCTTACAAATTTTCAAAGTTGTTGTCTGAAGTAGATTTGTTTTGCTTTGGTGTTCTGAATATAATTTCCCTCATCCTGATATCATTTTAAAAAGACGTTGGAAGATTTGTTCTGTGAAAATGGATGCCTCGTGGTCTTTCTGGTTGTTGAAGAAAAAATTTATGTGCACGCTTTTTTTCTGTGTAATCTCTGAAGGGTATTTACTAGTAATTTTGCTGATCGACAGCCAAAGGTTTATAAACCCCCATGCTATTAATTTTTAAGCACTAAAGAATAGAACAGTGATAATATGAAAAAGAAAGAACTCATTAGCTTTTAATAGAGCATTGTGCGGCGCAGGCTTTGCCACCCAACTATTTACCCAGAGCTTCTCATCATGCTACTCAAAACTGCCGCACAATAAATAATAAAAGATTAAAACCCTAAACCTGGAAAACTTAGGAAAAAATATTAGAAAATTTTATTTGAGATTATAAAAATCCTCAAATGATTTACTTTAAGCGACACCTTCATTGCTTCCATGTGCGGGGACTAATGATGGCCCGGGGCTGAGGCCTGGCGAGAGCGATGCTTGGGAAACACAGTCAGGAGCAGGTGATAAAGTAGGCCCTCCACGACTCCCTCGCTGTCACCTGCACATCTCCTTACCATTTGTTACGAGGAAATGATAGGCCATGCACTCAGTCATTTATCTGCCCGGCTGTGGCCCTGATTTTCTTTTCCAGAACCAATCTTCTTGTTCTAAGTAACTCTGTTTCTAAGTAGGATGATTGCAATGTATTTTTGTGTCTTGGGCACAGAGAAAATAAGATTCTAATTAAAGGAACAGCTCTCCAAGGACACTGACATCTGCGGAGGAAAGATTTCGCAATCATTTTGGCTCTGCCTGTATCCTCGCTAGCGTTCAACACTGGACTCCTTTAATTGGCATGTTAAGTCTTTAGTCATTTTACAATCATTTTTCACCTTTCTTCCTACTGGTGATGTATCTCTGTTAGAGTCTCAGGTAACTGTTGAAGCAAAGGTGGACGTTTGGTAGGTAGAACCTGGAGGTATACTTGCCATAGTCTCAACAAAAAACTGAAAAAGCTATTATGATTATAACTATAGTTTCAAAAATCTATGAAATCAGCAGCCTGCACATATTCCCTTAGAATGCCTTGTTGTTAATGAAACACTCCATCTATTCTCATTTGATTTTACAAACAAGAATTAACAAATGAGAAGAAAGAGGCACACCACCTCTCTCCCAGGACTGGGAGCATTCCTCACGCAACCACAGAATACACGGTTATTCCTAAGTGCATTAAGTCATTTTCAAAACTAGTGATAAGGATGGTGCTGCCTCAAGAGCTCACAGCGCTGCTTCCAGGCCCCATAAGAGCGGTGACACAGTTGAGTGTGACTCGTGCTCACGGTTTAGACAGCTCCAGCTTCAGGATTTCATTTCTGCCCCTCACTAACCCTGCCATCTTGAACACCCTGAGCCTCAGTTTGCATTGCGAAGCTAGCGTGAGTACCGGATTTATCTCACAAACTTGTGATAAAAATTTAAAATAGCGCTTGGCACATAGTGAGCAAGGCAATGATTTTTATATGACTGTCACTGATTATTGACCTTGTAAGGTACATTTTGCAGCCACAAACATGTCAATTGCATGCCTGTTATAGTGACTGTACAAAAGCATGCTTAATGTTGTAGGGAAGAAACACGAAAACAGATATGGTTTTAGATTTTGTGATTAGCAAAAACAATGGAGAGTTAGGGAAAAAAACAAATACTTTTTGTCTTACCTGCTATTGGAAAGAAAAGAGAAGAAGAGACAGATAAAAACCAGCTTTTGTCAACGAGAATCATTTTCCAGTAATTCCTAAAGTAGAAAAAGGTTGTCCATCCTTCTGTTTCTAATACATAAAAATTATGAGAAACATGTATTTGGGTAGAAGACTAGTTTTATGTAAAAGTGTTGATTCTTTCTATCAACAATGTTTTTGACAGATATTCAAGTATCACTCAATGATTACAGGAATTCGTAAAACTGTTTTGAAAAACAGTAGAAGACTGAATTCCATTTTCAGTCCCATTAGAATTGTCTCTAATTCTTTGTCCATTATGCATGCTTTTCCATGCACAGATCCAGCTAACAATATCAGCAATGTATTCCAGAGGTTCAGTTGCTTCCCTGGAGAATGTGTGAAAACATTCCCTCTTCCTTGTCATTTATATTGTATTGCAAGAGCAAATGTGTCACTTTGTGCCTTCTTCAGTGACTAGTTACACAATGCCATGCATCTTTCGATGGATTTTTCCATAACTCCCGAGTCTGTTCTTCAAGCAATATACCGCAGCATTTTTTTTTCTTATTTTTGCCAACACCGACTCTTTTTCTTCTTTCTCAAGATTCAGTATTCTACATTTATCTGCATTGATCTCTGGCATTTGCCATCTTTTAGCCCAGGTACTTAAGTGATCTACCTTATGTGTTTGACTATGTAGTTCTTTATTATTTACTGTTCTTCTGACTTTATTATCATCTGCAATATCAGGTGTCCCTGCTGGGGCACTTTCCCTCTGGATCACAGTTTAAAGTCAATCCAGTGCATAACACAAATCTCTCTGGGTCTGCATTTTCTCTGATCCTTTTTGCACCTCTTTGAGAGACAAGTTCAAGTACTTTATATTGGCAAATCTCTGAAGATGCAGACTAACCTCTTTAGAAGACAACTATCCTTGGATTTTAACATGACCCTCTATAGAATCATATATAGCCAATTGTTTGACTCCTTCTACTTCCTGATTGAAAACACTTGTAGTTTTTACTTGTGGAGGTGAGATATGTTATAAGATGTAAACCTTCTCTCACATTTTTATTAATTTATAACTAATATTAATTCTATCCAAATGGAGATTTTTAAATAGATTGTCTAGAATTTTGGAAAAAGGAGAATTTTAATAAAGGATAAATTGTGCATAGCTAGTGAATTCCCTGGTCATGGTTAAAGGGGAGAAACTACAAACCAACACTGTGGGGAATATAGATTATCATACTTTACTACCTGATAATTATTGGCAGATATTCTAATGATGTCTTTGTGAACAATGATCATTATTATAATAATAGCTTTCCATATAGATTACATAGTGTTTCTCATTGTATGTTATCAAGACTGATTAGAAACTTCACAACATTACCATTCCTGAGTGATTGAGGCAGTAAATAACACAGAAAACAATATGGGAGGTGAGTGTTTGGTGTACTGATCAAGATGCTTGTTGGGATATCTGTATCCAGAATCAGAGTGCCAGTTTTCGAGTGCCAGGCTCAACCCCCATTCCAGCTTCCTGCTAAGATGTGTCATTGGATAAGGTAATGATTCAAGTAATTGGGTTCCTGCTACCCACATGGGAGACCCAAATTGAATTGTTGGCTTCTGG
Source organism: Oryctolagus cuniculus (assembly GCF_964237555.1). NCBI lineage: Eukaryota > Metazoa > Chordata > Mammalia > Lagomorpha > Leporidae > Oryctolagus > Oryctolagus cuniculus. The sequence goes on along the minus strand of NC_091439.1, from coordinate 86,105,050 downwards.
CTTTTGTTTGATACAGCCCCATCTATTGTGAGCATTAGAGGAGTATACCAGAAGATGGGAGATCTCTCTGTCTCTGCCTCTGTCTCTGTTCCTGTCTCTCTGGGAGTGTGTCTCTGACTTTCAAATAGGATGAAATAAGTATATAAATAACTTTTTAAAAATTTGTTTCAATGTCTTCAAAAAAGAAAAGAGTGTTGATGTGTTTTAATGCAGTATTTCATTCTAAGTAGAAGACAATAAAAATAAACACATAAATGCAGAATATTATAAATGCCATAAAAATAAATTGAGAAAAAATTAAGAGGAAAGGACTATAAAGAATATCAGTATGGAAGGGACTGTGGTTGTGAGTAAGAAGAGAAAAAATGTCTCCCTGAGGAGGCCACATGACAGAAGTTAGGATGCAAGTGGCAGAACAGAGTATGTATATAAAAAGAGTGGATGGGAGGTGCTCAGCACATCTGAGGAGCAACAGGAGTTCATTGTGACAGGAGTGGAATAAATTATGGAAAAAGGGGAGCAATTCAGCTCAGATAAAAATGCAAGGTCACACTCAGGAAGGTCTTATCATCCACTAAAATGAATCTGGCTTAATACTCTCAGTGACATGGAGCAAGGGAGTAACATTATTTGATCTCATGCTTTAGTGTAGTAATTCCACCTGCTAATTTTCCAAATAAAGAATATGAACTGGAATCATGTGGACCAGTTAGGAGATGGTTGCCACTTTCCAGGTAAGAAATGATGATGAGCTGGACCAGAGAGACGGCAATGGAGGTGATGAAAACTAATTGGATTCTAAATGTTATAGGCCAAGAGAGCTTATTGACTGATTATAGATTCTGAGTAACAGAAGTAGATGATTCCCATATATTTAGAGTGAGCAACTGGGAGGGAGGGTTGTGTGACCATTTACTTGGAGAAGGTTACAGAGAGACAGACTTTAGGAAAGTCTATGAATTCTGTTTTGCATATGTTAATATGTAAAATGCCATGGTAGATTGAAATTTGGCCCCAGTTTTCATGCATATCAATAGCTTTACCCTCCCATTTGATGACCTGAGAGTAGTTCCTATCTTCTTAACTATGGACTATCTTCTTAACCTGTTTTAGCAACTGGAGTAACAGAAGATTTTAAATATGCTTTCATAAGCAGGCTGGTGCTCATTTTTTCATCACAAGAAAATGTATCAGAACAACTGGTTGAAGGATTATATGAAATGAAAAATATGGATCAGACCTGGACCCAAATAGGTCAAGGTCAAATGAGGTCAGGCCCAGCCTAATCCACAACCTCTTCCAATCTCTTGTCCTATGATAAGCTGTAATACAGCAAAAAACTGGATGCCTATAAAAATATATATATTTGACAATCAAGTAGAGATGTCAATAGTCAGTTGCATGTAGTAAAGTTCACTTGAGATATCTGGATTGGAGATGAAATTCACAAGTTGTCAGCATATAAATGATCTCCACATATTTTTCTTTGATCCTACAATGCACACACATAAACATATGAATGCACATAGAGAAAGGATCATTTTTATTATGTACAAAAATTTTAGCATATGGTACACACTCCTCATTAATTTTTTTTTGACTTAGCATATTCTGAGTATCCCTGAATGTCAATGTAATCCATTTTTTTCTCATTTCTATGTAATTTCTACAATTTAGTCATCCATTTCTTAATAGATAAATATTCAGAATCAGGATGTTTCTAGTTTTTGTTGAACATAAACAAGTCAAGAGGGCTTCAAAAAGTTCATGGAAATGAAATAAAAAGATAAGCTTATTTTCATTAAAAAAATTGAAATCTATGCACATGGGGGGTCTTCAAAATTATCACAGAAAAATGTAGATTGTGAAAGTTTTATGAGATATCTTTATATTGCAACAAATGAGCGTTTAGCAGTATCCCCTCATCTATGATTTCTCTTTACATTGGGTTTAGTTTCCTGTGGTCAATTGCAATTTGAATATATTACATGGAAAATTCCAAGAAATAAACAACTCAAAAAGTTTTAGGCAACTGCTATTGTAATATATTGTTACAATCATTCTGTTGTTAGTTATTGTTATTAATCTCTTAAGGGACCTAATTTATAAATTGAACTTTATCATAAATATGAAGGTATAGAAAAACATGCAGTGTACGTAGTGCTACCCAAGGTTTCAGGTATTCCCTGGGGCTGCTGGAATATATCTGCATATACAGAGGTACAACTGTATTCCTTATGAATATTATTACTTACTGGAGTAAGTTAAGTCAACATGTGTTGGTTTCACTTTTAATAAATATTTCTGATTTGCTTTCCAAAGGTAAAACATATGGATAATGAAAGTAGTTTAATTTTCATATATTCTATCTACCCACTTTTCTAAAAGACTATATACCATTTGAAAATTTCACAAAAAATGCTTGAAGATTACTATTACTCCACAGTTCTTCCAGCAATAGGTATTTCATTTTTTTAATTTTTGTCAATCTGATGATGATCAATGATATCTCATTGCTTTTTAAAATATGTTTTCCTGGTAGACAGAATGTTTGATATGGTTTTCATCCAATTGTTTTTCATTTTTGATTTGCCTGTTGATCTATTTACCTGTTTATAATTGAACTGTTTGATTTATTTCTTATTTAATAGCTGAATATCGTTATGTGCTAGTAATAACCTTTAACATGTTTGTGGAAACTTTTAATTGTGTTAGCTGTATTTTGGTCCTATTGCTATGCTTTTCCCAAGGATATTGTAGGTATTCTTTGTGGTCAATGTTTTCTATGTATTTCTCTACCACATATCTATATATAGGGATAGAAGAAAAAGAGAGACACAGAGACAGACAGACAGATACACACACACACGCACACACACATGCAGAGAGAGAGAAAAAGAGAAAGAGAAGGAAACAAAGAGAGAAACACTGGTAAGGGTAGTAATAGTGTTGTGGACTGAGGACTCCTGGCTAGGTGTTTTGCAGATTCGCTCTGGACACATGAAAGAATTCAAAAATAGAGGCATAAAGATGTACAGGAGAGCAGGATTTAATCAGAGCAAAACAGAAGTACAAGTTCAAGAACCAAGTTGTGAGTGAACATGCAAACATAAAAATGCAAAGAGGCCCCCAAAGAAAAACTCCTCTCCAAGGAAAATCTCCCAACAGTGAAAAAGCTCCAACAAATGGAAAAAAGCCCCACCAACAAGGTTAGGCCTACCCTTGGTACCCTCCAGGGCCTCAAGGGATGATATCCTGCAGGGAGCCCAATTGAATATTCCAACAGTGATAAGGCAGGGCCTGAGTAATGGCATAAAAAGTTAAGCCTTCACCCAAGTGTCCCAGCTGCTCTACTTCTGATCCAGCTCTCTGCTGATGGCCTGGGAAAGCAGTGCAAGGTGGCCCAAGTCCTTGGGCCCCTGCACCCATGTGAGGATCAGGACAAAGCTCCTGGCTCCTGGCTTCAGATCAACCAAGCTGCACTATGGCCATTTGGGGAGGGAATCAACTGATGGAAGACCTCTCTCTCTATCTCTCCCTCTCTGTGTCTGTAACTCTGCCTGTCAAATAAATAAATATTTTTTTTTAAAAAGAAGGTGGGGGGGAAGGGGTTTGGGGTGGAGCTTGAGCAGTGCCCATTTCCATGCCTTTGTTAGGAAATATGGGGAGTTTCATTGCACTGGATGTGTGATGGCAGTGTGCATGTCCCTTTTGGTAATTTTATTATAATGACCTGAAGGTCATGGGAGTACACATTCTGTAGCCATGTTGAATATTTCCACTTAAAGATGGTTGCAAATTCACAACATGGTGGAATTTAGGGTTCTCACTCCTCAGAAAGGGGTGGTGCTTACTGGTGCTTGGGAGGTGAGCTTGCACAGTATATGGAAAGGGAGGTTTGGGAAGGGGGTTTGGATGGTGCACAGATGGGCTCTAATACTTGCTGGGCAAGGCTGACACATAGGTAGGTGATAGCCTTTTTGTTGAGGGTTGGTGGGGGTGACCAAAAAGCAAATCGCCTGTAGCTTCAATCACCTGCTTGCAGTTACACAGCTTGCCGGGGAGCTGTCCAACGGCACTTCAGGTAGCCCTATCAGGCACCAGCTCCTCCCTGACTTCCTGTGTTCCCACAGCAATAGAAGACAAAGCAAAGATAGATTAAGAAATAGTGGTAGACAGAAGGAGAGATGGAGGTAAAGGTAGAAATGTAGGCTTTCAGGCATTTATTTTTGTGTATAGCTTTGTCAGGAATCCAATTATGCGCCAGATTCACTTACTTATCTATTCTTATGCCACTACCACCTTGTTCTGTTTTCAGTTTTTTTTTTTCTTTTTTTTTTTCTTTTTTTTTCTTTACAGGCAGAGTGGACAGTGAGAGAGAGAGAGACAGAGAGAAAGGTCTTCCTTTGCCATTGGTTCACCCTCCAATGGCCGCCGTGGCCGGCGTGCTGCGGCCGGCGCACCGCGCTGATCCGATGGCAGGAGCCAGGAGCCAGGTGCTTTTCCTGGTTCTCCCATGGGGTGCAGGGCCCAAGCACCTGGGCCATCCTCCACTGCACTCCCTGGCCACAGCAGAGAGCTGGCCTGGAAGAGGAGCAACCGGGACAGAATCTGGTGCCCCGACCGGGACTAGAACCCGGTGTGCTGGCACCACTAGGCGGAGGATTAGCCTAGTGAGCCGCGGCGCCGGCCTTGTTTTCAGCTTTATAGTAACTTTTGTTAACTGGTAAAGGAAGTTCTTCCCCAATGTTCTTCTTTTCCAAAATTTTTTGTCAACTGTTACGATCTTATTCGTATAGACTTTAAAATTATTTTGATCAGCCAAAGCAAGATGCCTTGGAAATGCTTTATTCCTTCTTGTGTTCTCTTTTCAGTCAGAAACATAGTGTTCCTGAATTTTAAGCATTCTTATTTTTAAATTCTAATGCTTAATTGTTATTTAATATTTTCTAATACAAACACCAATTTAATCAATTAAATATGTTCTAACAACATCTTAAAGTATCATTAAGAAACCTTGGAACAAAGCATTCTAAGGAGTTTTCAAGGGCTTATCTAGGGGCCAGCATTGAGGCACAGTGGGTTAAGCTGCCGCTTAAGGCACTGGCATACCACATCGGTGCCCGTTTGAGTCCCAGCTGCCCCACTTCTGATTCAGCACTTCAATAATGTGCCTGGGAAGGCATTGAAAGATGGCTCAAGTCGTTGGGCCCTTGCACCCACACAGGGAAGGGACTCTTGGCTTGTGGCAGTTTGGGGGGTGAACCAGCAGATGGAAGATTCTATCTGTGTCTCTCTCACTTTCTGTGGCTCTGTCTTTTAAAGAAATAAAATAAACCAAAAAAATGTAAGGGCACATTTCATGCCTAGTACTTAATACAGATGCTATTAACATAGCAAATAATTCCTTTCTCATCTATCCTCTACACAGTAGGCCTGTATCTCTTATTTAACCCTAGGTTAATTTCTATGGAGAAAAATGGAAGAGTGAGAAACTGGGAGTAGGAAGGGCATAATTAGAGAGAAGTTATGAGCCACTTTTTACCTCATTAACAGTATTCAGTAATACCCCTTAAGTATGGCATTCACAGTTGTGCAATGAATTGGTCTCATTATTGAGATGAAAAAAATGTTAAACTCAGACATATTAAATATTTCCTGAAGTTAATAAAATTTGAACCCAAAATTGTTTATCAAAATTTTATTATATTTCAGGTAAATTATTAGAGATATACTCATTTTTTTCAGATAGGGATTTAAAAATTTTTCATTAATTAATTTATTTTCACTTTATTGAAAGGCACAGAGACAGAGACCCCTGTTCTACCTGTTTATTCACTCCCCAATTGCCCACAACAACTAATGCTAAGTCAGATTGAAGCCAAGAGCCCTAACTCAATCCGTGTGTCCCATGTAGGTAGCAGGGGACCATGCACTTGAGCCATCACCTGCTGCCTCCAGATAGCCCAAAAGCAGCAAGCTAGAATCGGGGACCCCAGACACTCAAGTACGCGATGCAATCATCCAAAGTGGCATCTTAACCATTGAGCCCAGTGTACACCTCTAGACAGGGACATTTAATGAGACTTTAATTAAAAACTGGGGAGAGATGGTGTAATGAAATGTTTGCTTCCTTATTTTTAGCTTATCTGAGCTGTTTATATACCTCCTTTTCAAGAAACATCACACATATTTACAAGATCATTGTCCTCATTATTTACAAATTAATTGGTCAAACAAGTTGAAGATTGAAGTGATAAAAATAGATTTGTTTGTAATCTTTGAATAGCACTCATATTGTGGAGTCAGCTTACTTAATAAAACTTTTATTTGGGACACTTTCATAATTGCTAGAGTTAATCTACATTTAGCATTCAAGAACTCATAATTTAGAAAAAATATTTTCACTATCGCAGTTTGCTATGTTTCTCATATATTTAATCTCTAGTTTATACACGTAGATCTGATATTGCCTCTTTAAATATATGGCAACCGTTCACTTTGAAGGGTTTATCTCTTTATGGAGGTGTTTATCTGTCAGTCAGCCAGCTACTATTTATTGAAAACTCACAGGGTAGATGTGTGCTGGGGAACACGAAGCTTGTAGATTATTTAATTTTGAAAAATGACACTTGTAAATCCTGGCAGGCTAACTCTATAATGAGAATAATATTGTTTCACAAAACCTAGTCTGTGTAAATGCTGTTGTCATGGAGTCGTTTGACCTCCAATCTGCTGATCACATGTACTTGGTATGATTCCCGTGAGAGTGACCCAATTGTGTGATTACATTTTTGATGAACAAGATTATTACCATTCCTAATGTCTCAGCCTGTAACAAGATCCCTCCGCTGGCTGGGTTTGTGCGGCAAGCCCATGGACTGCTTGCTCTGGGTGTACTTGCACTGTGGATGTCAGGGTGGGAATGAGATGAGGCCCACAAACAGCTTGCAATGATTTTTATGGCTCTGACACTGGAATAAGTACTTAGCCTGGCCAGACTTCAGAGTCTCCTTCTGATATAAATCATAGTAACTATTACATTCATATTAACATTGAACAATGTGTATTTGTTGAATACTTTGTTTCATTTTTTGCTTAAAGTTTTTGATTTTTTAAAAATCCGTAACATCAATTACAGCACCATCCTCTCCACACTTCATCCCACCCACATGCCAACTTAAAACATCTCAGTGACTTCTTATTGGCAGGATAAAAATTAAACTCCTGGGGCATGTGGCATGGCGGGTAAAGCCGCTGTCTGCAGTGCTGACATCCTATATGGGTGAGGGTTCGAGTCCCAGCTGCTCCACTTCTCATCTAGGTCTCTGCTGTGGTCTAGGAAAGCAGGAGAAGATGGCCCAAGTTCTTGGGCCCCTGTACCCATGTGGGATACCTGAAAGAAGCTCCTGGCTCCTGCCTCCTGCCTCCTGTCTCCTGGCTTCGAATTGGCACAGCTCCAGCCATTGCAGCCAATTGGAGAGTGAATCAGCAGATGGAAGCCCTCTCTCTCTCTCTCTCTCTCTCTCTCTCTCTCTGCCTCTCCTTCTTTCTCTGTGTAACTCTGACTTTCAAATAAATAAAAAATCTTTTAAAAAAATTAAGCTCCTGCCGGCGCCGCAGCTCACTAGGCTAATCCTCCGCCTAGCGGTGCCGGCACACCGGGTTCTAGTCCCGGTCGGGGCGCCGGATTCTGTCCCGGTTGCCCCTCTTCCAGGCCAGCCCTCTGCTGTGGCCAGGGAGTGCAGTGGAGGATGGCCCAGGTGCTTGGGCCCTGCACCCCATGGGAGACCAGGAAAAGCACCTGGCTCCTGGCTCCTGCCATCGGATCAGCGCGGTGCGCCGGCCGCAGCGCGCGGGCCGCGGCGGCCATTGGAGGGTGAACCAACGGCAAAGGAAGACCTTTCTCTCTGTCTCTCTCTCTCATTGTCCACTCTGCCTGTCAAAAAAAATAATAAATAAGCTCCTTTATACCACATACTTGTCTATATTTCTGATGGCTTTCTTGCAGCTGCTAGCCTTTCGTTCTGTATGTCACATCAAACTGGGTGACATTTTTTTCTTTTCCAACCTCCTGTGCTTCCTCCCTTTTTTCATTTCTCTTTTTTGTTAACAATTCCTAGAACACACCTGTTTGTTCTCCTGCCACTGAAGATAATCTAAAGTGGAGGATTTGCAGCATATAGAACAGAAGCTCTGTACTATTAAATAGAAGCAGCTTTTCCAATCAAATAGGAAAAGTCCTTTATTTAAGTAGAAAAATAACCACATTGCTTCAAAGAGGCAATTCATAAACTAAGAAACAAATGGAAATAAATACTAAAATATTCAATTTCACTAGTTTTTAAGGAAATGCAAATTGAAAAGTGAAATAGGAATTTTTGCCTATTAAGGATATTTGGCATTAACAGAGACAGGCAGGATAAGAGAGTTCTACTATCTTTCTCATCCACTTTTATATATCTATACTAAGATTCCAGTGATGTGTCATGCAGTGTTATTTATATGTCATGAACAGGTTCTATACCCCTCACCTGTGTGTAATATATGTGAACATCGAAAGGGACTGTGAAGAACAGAATTTTGAAATACTGTTTCAACAAATTGTTTCAAAGAATACCTGACATCACAAAGAAACTATAAAATCAGGATGACTCTAATATTTCACATTTTTATTGTACTGGCAAAATACATAAAACCATATTTGCAATAAAGGTAGAAACGAGCAAGTGTCAACAAAACACTTGAGAAATTCTGTCCTCCAAAGACAAATGTCAGATTGAATTCCATGTGTTCATCTCTTAAAAACAGGATCACATTATGAATTTTATGAGTTGATATGCCACCTGCAACTGCTTGTCAGAAGCTGAAGTGTGTACAGCTTGTAAATTGCATCATTCACATGAGGATTTTAGAAAACATTTACATGTAAATGGCGAGGAGAAAACAAAACTATTGTATCTGTTTTACTCAGCTGGTCACCTTTTATACTTTTACCTTGAAATGATTATAGATTCACAAGAAGTTGCAAAACTAGCACAGAAAGAGCCTGTGTATCAATCACCTAGTCTCTCCCAATGATTATATTGTATTTAACTATGGTAATAGCAAAACTAGAAAATCATTTTGATAGATTCAATATATGTAACCCTATGCCATTTTATTAGATGTGTGAATTTGTACAACAATCATCCCAAACCAGATGCACAACTATAAAGGATATCCTTCATGCTAACACTTCAATAGTCACACCTCCCCATTTTCTTTTTTTTTTTTTTTATTTATTTATTTATTTTTTTTATTTTTTTTGACAGGCAGAGTGGACAGTGAGAGAGAGAGACAGAGAGAGAAAGGTCTTCCTTTGCCATTGGTTCACCCTCCAATGGCCGCCGCTGCAGCCGGCGCACCGCGCTGATCCGATGGCAGGAGCCAGGATCCAGGTGCTTTTCCTGGTCTCCCATGGGGTGCAGGGCCCAAGCACCTGGGCCATCCTCCACTGCACTCCCTGGCCATAGCAGAGAGCTGGCCTGGAAGAGGGGCAACCGGGACAGAATCCGGCGCCCCGACCGGGACTAGAACCCGGTGTGCCGGCGCCGCAAGGTGGAGGATTAGCCTATTGAGCTACGGCGCGGGCTACACCTCCCCATTTTCTACCAAGTGAGCCCTAGCAACCACTAATCTTTTCTCCATCTCTACAATTTTGTCGTATTGATTTACTAAATCATTTTTACCTTCACTTTAATTTTGGATGCAAATGTAAATGTGAATTTTTAAGTGAGAACACTTTCATAAATATTTCAAAAATAAAAACCAAAGCTCTCAAATCTTGTAAGTGATTCAGTGAATGTTAAGTGAATATCAGTACAACATAGCTAATTTTGGAAATGCCAAACCAATGAGATCTTTCAATATTACAGATAAAATATGGACAGTGGTGACTGAGGTACTAACTAGTACATGACATTTTAAGTGGTGCCCAAATCTTCTTTTTTTTATCAACTAACATAACTTTTATAATGAATGGGGTCTATTACCTCATCCATTAATCTGTTTCCTCCAAAGAACAACCATTCATGCATACATATAAAATGACCATTCCATACCTACTTAAAGCATCGATTACATACCTAATACTCTGTGTCAATATTATTTGAAGAAATAGATAGTCTTAAGGAACTTATGGTATAGAGGAGGACTTAAGTTATTTTAAAATATTTTATTTTTACAATTTATTTTCCTAGTCTCATTTATTTACCACAGAGTGGCTACTGTATGATTATCATAATATAGCTTAATTTTAAATAATGTGTTTTCATGCAAATAGAATCAGAAGGTACTACAACTGTAAGCAGAAGTCTGCATTTGCCTCTGTTCATTCACTGAGCTTAGAATATTTTTGTCCTGTTTTGGACTGGAGCTCTATTCCAATTACCATTGGATTTGTAGTTCAATTAAACCTTGATAGGCTGATCCAAGGATGTAGTCAATCAGCCAGCATGGAATGCTAAAGTCATTTTTGCACATTCAGTACCAGATAATCCAGATTTCCTCCATGTTAATAGATATCTGGGCATGGAGAGAAAACTGCATCAGTCTGTATTGGCTATATTAGTGTAAACTGAGCAGTGCCAGGGCTTCCCTTTCTGTGTAGAGTAGATTTGGTGTTTCGGGAAGTAAATAACTACAAAGTGAATAGGCTGCTCACAGTAGAGGCAATATGTTGCTTTTGTTAAGTGGTAAACCACATAATAGTCACCATGACATTCATGCATTTATTTTATACTATGGGTTCATTTATAAGGTGAGTTAACAAATATTGCCTTATGATATTAGAAATAAAATAATTGATAAAGAGCTGATACTGTAAAACATTGAGGAATGTCTTATTGTTACTGCTGTTTTTGTTCCTTCATGTTTATTTATTTATCATTTTTGGTTCTTTTCCTCCAAGAACCAAAGGAACCAAGAACCTTTAACTATGCTAAAGGAATAATCCCTTTAACTTAGTGATTGGAGATATGTTAGGTAGGTGAGTTGGATTTAATATCCAGCTCCAACAGTTATCACTTTGGTTGCCTTGAACAACTATTCCTATTTGTAAAATTTAATACAGTTTTCTCCATTTTTCAGTAATTGTAAAGGCTAAGTTAGATTATCCTTATGGACAGCACAATACCTTGTGTAAAGTAGAGCTCAGTAAACTTGTATGGTTATGATTACAATTATTACATTTAGCACAAAAATCTTTTGAGGACAGATTAAACACTTATCAGTACCTAATAGATTTTAAAATTCACTATTCTGTCTTCAGAACTCCCATAATATTAATACAAACTGTGAATAATTTAGTTTATCTGGGATTAAAGATAATGGCAAATGAAGATATTTCACCTTACTCTTCTTGAAGCCAACTAAAAACAAAGAGAAACATCTTCTGCAATAACACTAGAAAGGCACAGAGAAATCTCAAATTATGAATGATAACTGCCAAATCCAACAGAATTTGTACTAAATTAAGAAAGGTTTTATAGAAGACTACAGTATCTACCTTCACATCACACTGTATAATCAGCCAGGTGAAATAATTCAACTGAAAACCCCCTTTTTAAAAGATTTGTTTGCTTGTAACGGGGATAGAGAGAAAGAGAGAAAGAGAGAGGGGGTACTGGTTCACTCCCAAAATGTTCACAATAGTCTGGTCTGAGCCAGGCTTAACCCAGGAGCCAGGAGACATCCAGGTCTCCCATAGATGACAGGGATTCACCCTGCAGCTTCCCAGGCACTTTACCAAGGAGCTGGATCTGAAGCAGAGTAGCTGGAACTCAAACTGGCTGTCCCAAACGGGATGTGGATGTCACAAGCAGTTGAGTTAAGCCAGTGACCATAACGCCTGCCCACAAGGACTCTATGCAATCAGGATGTCTGACCAGAATGGAAAGGATGGAAGAATCAACATAGACTCCGCACAACAGAGAGAACAGAGCAAGAAGACAGAATGGGGATCCAGGGAGACAAGACTGCCTTAGCAGAAGCAGAGTACCAGTGTAGAAGGAGAGATTGTGAGGGTAGCCAGCATGACTTCTAATCAAATTAACCAAAGGCATGCCAGTACTAATGTGGAATGAATTGTGCCCTCTCCCAACCCCAATAATATACTGAAACTGCAATCCTCAATGAAATTGTATTTGGAGATAGGGCTTAAAGGTTACAACTGAAGTTAAATAAGGTCATATGGGTAAGGCCCTAATTCAATGTGACTGATGTTCTTATAGAGCAAGAGACACCAAGATGTCCACACATAGGGACGGTCATGTGAGGACACAGAAAGAGCAGATGGCCACCTGCAAGTCAAGGCAGAAGCTTTGGGAGAAACCAGACCTGATGGTGACTTTATATTAACTGCTGACCTCACAAACTGGTATAAATTAATGTTATTTTGTTATGTCAGTTCTAGAAAACTAATAAAACACCAAATCTGGATTTAAATTACATGGAACAAAACAAATGCAAAAAAAAAAAAAAAAAAAAGCTATGGCATTTCTGGGCTTTCCCCTTGGCTACTCAGACTTAATTCCAAAAGAAGAAGGAGGAAGACAAAGTAGATGAGATAGGGTGGGTGCTTTTGAGACAATGGGAATATTGTAGGAATTTTGTGCTTGGGATCCAAGTTGATGTCCAGGAGTCTAGGATAATTTAGCAGACCACACACAATGGTGAGAAGAGAAGCGAAGCTTTAGTAGGCTGGCAGAGCAAAGCTCCCAGCAGCAGGAGAGGCTGGTGGGAAGGGAACCAAGCTTGGTGGGAGATGCACCCTAGGGGTGTTTGGGATGCTCATATGGGTTGGTTTTTACAGGTTGACACTGACTGTTCCCTGCTGTGATAGCTTTTGGTGCTGGGCAAGGGACCTAGGATCACAGTTGCAAAAGCAGCACTCTTAGCACGATTCTTTTTTTTTCTTTTTATTATTTAATAAATGTGAATTTACAAAGTGCAACTTTTGTATTGTTGTGGCTTCTCCCCCACCCAACCTCCCTCCCTCCCCCTGCCCTCCCCTCTCCCACTCCCTCTCCCATCCCGCCCTTCATCACGTTTCATTTTCAATTACCTTCATATACAGAAGATCAACTTAGTATACACTAAGCAAGGATTTCAACAGGCTGCCCTCACACAACAGCACAAGGTATAGGGTATTGTTCTACTAGTAGTGTTGTTTTTAAGTTTCATAGTAAAACACATTAAGGACAGAGATCCTATGTGGAGAGCCTGTACCCAGTGACTCCCGTTGTAGATTTAACAATTGGCACTCTTATTTATGACATCAGCAATCACCCGAGGCTCTTGCCATGAGCTGTCTAGGCTATGGAAGCCCCTTAAGTTCACCGACTCTGAACTTGTTTAGTCAAGGCCGTATCACAGTGGAGGTTCCTTCCTCCCTTCGGAGAAAGGTGCCTCCCTCCTTGATGGCCTGTTCCTTCCGCTGGGGTCTTGTTCACCAGGATCTTTCATTTGGATTGTTTTTGCCACCATGTGGTAGTTTTCCATGCCTGTGAGACTCTCATGGACCTTTTAGCCAGATCCGAATGCCCCAAGGGTTGATTCTGAGGCCGGAGTGCTGTTTTGGGCGTTTGCCATTCTATGATTCTGCTGTGTGTCCTGCCTCCCCGGCAGGATCATTCTCTCCCTTTTAATTCTATCCTTCATTATTTGCTTACGCTGGTCTTGTTTGTAAAATCTCTTCGACACTTACCCTATCTTTTTTGATCGGTTGTGTACTTATACTTATCACTTTACCAAGTGCGCTGACATTGGTACATGTCTCCTTGATAAGATTGAGTTGAAATCCCCTGGCACATTTCTAGTTCCACAATTGGAGGTAAGTCCAAGTGAGCCTGTGCCGAGCTATATATCTCCTCCCTCTCTTATTCCTACTCCTATGTTTAACAGAGATCACTTTTCTGTTAATTTTTAAACACCTAAGAATGATTGTGTATTGATTACAGAGTTCAACCAGTGGTATTAAGTAGAACAAACCGAGCAACAACAACAACAACAAAATACTAAAAGGAATAAAATAGTAAGTTGTTCCTCAACAGTCTAGACAAGGGCTGATCATGTCATTTTCTCTCATAGTGTCCATTTCACCTCAATGGGTATCATTTTAGATGCTCATTTAGTTACCATTGATCAGGGAGAACATATGTTATTTGTCCCTTTTGGACTGGCTTATTTCACTCAGCATGATGTTTTCCAGCTTCCTCCATTTTGTTGTAAATGCCCAGATTTCATTGTTTTTACTGCTGTATAGTGTTCCATAGAGAACATAGTTTCTCTATCCAGTCATCCGTTGATGGACATTTAGATTGCTTCCATGTCTTAGCTATTGTGATTTGAGCTGCAACAAATATTGAGGTGCAAATGGCTCTTTTTTTCTCCCCTTTAATTCCATTTGGGTAAATTCCAAGGAGTGGGATGGCTGGGCCCTGTGGTAGTGCTACATTAAGGTTTCTGAGGACTCTCCAAACTGTCTTCCATAGTGGCTTTACCAGTTTGCATTCCCACCAACAGTGGATTAGTGTCCCTTTTTTCCCACATCCTCGCCAGCATCTGTTGTTGGTAGATTTCTGTATGTGAGCCATTCTAACCGGAGTGAGGTGAAACCTCATTGTGATTTTGATCTCTTAGCAGGATTCTTGTGGATAGGCTAGGCACATTTGGGCCCTTCAGTGTTGAGCACCAGACCCTGTCTCAACAGTCTGAACATGCAAGCATGAGACTGTGACATGGAGAATTTTGACTGGGACAAAGTTTTCAGATGGAGTCTGTCTGTACCCTTACGGTCTTGGGATCTCAAGGTCCTTCTCATAACTGCATTGATGCCTCCCATTTACCCCCTCTCCAGCCTAGCACTGGTTATAATTCCTGTCATTTTCCTCTAAATTGAATGGCCCTGACTCAACAATTGATGTTAATCAGAGAGGAATCTGCCTCATATGTAATTATTGGGTCTTTCCTAATCCAGAGAATTATGAAGACAAATATTGACTACCATTCCACTCTGCAAGTAACACTTAATACTGCTGAAAGTTAAAATAGCCATTATAAAATTCAAGTATTTCAGATAGATAAATGTTTTCCCTACTGCTCCCAGTCACATTCCCCATAGGAAATCAGGGCTAAGGAATTTCAGCAATTTCTTTTAAAAATAGTTTATGCAAATCTCAGTGTACAATTATATAGGTATATCTCCATTCATGTAGTCTTGTTAAAATTCCACAAAAGCATAACACTATACAAAATTGTCCATACCTTGCTGTTTTCATGTAATATTTAATTCTTAAGAATTTTTTCTTTTTTTCATGTGTTCAACTTAATTGAAAAATAACTGTATATTCCATAATCTAGTAAAAGATTTTATTACTGAAGGACTTTTTTTTTAAAGAATTATTTGTTTACTTGAAAGTCAGAGTTAGAGAGAGGGAGAGAGAGAGAGATTTCCAGCCATTGGTCCACTCCCCAAATTGGCACAATGGCAAGCGGTGGGCCAGGCCAAAGCCAGGAGCCAGGAGCTCCATTCTAGTTTCCCACATGAGAGGCAAGGGCCCAATCACTTGGGCCATCATCTGCTAACTTCCCAGGCTCATCAGCAGGGAACCGGATCAGAAGCAAGGTGGTGGGACTCCTACCAGCACTCCAGTTTAGGACACCTGCATCCATGTGGCAGCTTAAACAGTTGTGCTACAATGTTTGGATTTCAAATTTTGATAAATATTGAACTTAATGAAATTTCAATAAAAGTAATCAATGAAATTACAACAGAAAAATAAATTGCTCTATTAATATAAATTAGTAGGAAAAAAAAAAGACAAATCCCAATTTAGGCGTCAAAAAGACAATAAGATACTGTTTAAATAACCACTGATACGTGGAAGATAAATGAGCAAACGTTACATGACTCCTACCAAGTGATTAGAAATAGTTGAGATGAAAGAAGATAAAAAAGCATAAAAGAAGGAACAAATATTTATCATTGGTGTTGCTAAAGAAGTAAGGAAAACTGATAGAACAACAATGTAGGCCAAGAGTATATAAAGTGCAAATTTTCAGTTCTTGTTTCAGAAAAAATTATGTAGGATAAGAAAACCAAAATGCATCTCGGTGAAGTAGTTGAAATAGGATAATTCATACACTTTGAGAAAAATAAATAACATGAAATAATTAAAAGTAAGTTTGTCCCTATATTTTTCCTAAACCAATCTAATATACTTCCATAAGGATATAATACTTTTCCCCAAGTAAACACTTTTGAAAATTCACATATCAGGGCTGGCATTTTGGTGCAGCAAGTTAAGTCACACCACTGGCTATGCCAGCATCCCACATGAGTACCTGTTCCACAGTCAGCTACTCCACTTCTGACCCAGATCCCTGCTAATGTACCTGGGAAAGACTTAGAAAATGGTCCAAGTGCTTGGGACCCTGCCACCCATGTGGGAGACCCAGTTGGAGTTCCTGGTTCCTGGCTTCAGGATGGCCTAGCCCTGGCTGTTGTGGCCATTTGGGAAGTGAACAAGCAGATGGAAGATACCTGTCTCTCTCACTCTCTCTCTCTCTTTGTCACTTTCAAATAAATACATAAATCTAAAGAAAATTTAAAATGACACATCAATTAAAATAAGAAAACTATCGAGCTGATATATAACAAAGAATATGTTACCATCATGCAAAGTAATAGTAAATCAATAATCAAAGTAGAAAGCAAAAAATTTTTAAAAATTTATAAATAAAAATGCTTAAACTAGTATAAGCTCAAAGAACAAATACAACATGAAAAAATATTAACTAAAACACACATAGCACAACCTGTATGATCAAAGTGAACACTGTTCTCATTGGAGGCTTTATCATATTAAAAACACTAAAAATAACATAACAAGTTTTAAATGGAAGGAATAAATGAACTAAACATTTGAGTTTGAAAAAGGGCAAGAATATTAAATCCTAAACAAACAAAATGTAGAAGGACACTATAAACAAAAGAAGACAGATAATTGTGAAACAGAATGAAAATAACAGAAAATATCTTTTCAGGTGCTCTTTTAAGCATATGTACTAATCATCAAAGAACTTGATCTTGACTAGTTATTGCATATGGTAGACATTATTATCTCCTTAAAATAAATACAAAATTAAGACACATGGAATTTTAATAACTTACCTAAAGACAAAAGGCAGTAGATCTTATATTTGAATACAGGCATATTGCCCCAAAATCCTTGTCCTTAACCACTAAACAATTAGACCAATATAAAATACATTGTTCTTGAGAAAAGTGAGATATAAAAAAAGAAAGCATGAAATCACACATTTGTTCATGAGAAGAATGAAATGAATGCAACCACAGAGAAAAGTTGAATATGGCTAAGAAAATATTTTGCTTAATTCTGTGCAATTAAATTTAAAATTCTTAAAGAAATCTATGACCCTCTAAATTTTAAAAGTTAGCACCAAAGAAAACAGGTACTTTCTACTGGAGACACTGAGAAAGTGATCAAAGTTATTTTCCAAGAGAGAGTGACCAAAGCTGTATCAAATCTTATAAAATCTCAATTAATAGAATATTAACATTCTTTAAACTGTTACAAATCATGAAGAAAGTAATTTTGCAAATTTTCTTTAAGCAGACTCTAATAAAGTCAGACATATTTTTGTTCCAGCCACCATAATTGCCACAGCTTACTGCCTGCAGGGAGTTTCCACAGGGAAGATGGGTTTGCACAATACAGGTAGAAAGTGATAAATTACTTGAGATAAGAAGACTGCCTGAGGGTCCCATGATAATCAAGTTACCTAGAAAGTCCTTTGCTAGAGTTACAACCAGAAAGAACCCTGGAATCTGCAGAGGGTCTCCATAGCGTTTTCAAAACATCTCTGGTTATGCCTGTGATGGAGGAAAAAGGCCAAGAATCACAAGAAAGGATTCAAGAGAGAAATCTCCACTCATCATAGAGAATCAGCAAGAGTTCCATTCCTACCCCACAATGAAAATCCTCCTAATTTGTAAGTATCTGGTGGAGTATTCAGAAGACTTCTGTCTCAGGACTGGGAAATAAAGGCAGGTCTGTTTCTACTTAAGCATAAAAGCAAAAAGATGCAAATGTTTTCAGGTTACTAAAGGGATCCCAGATTATAAAACACAAATATGCATCAAACTGAGAAGTTTCTGTACTTCAAAAGATACAGTCAGGAAAGTGAAGAGACAACCGACAGAATGGGAAAATATATTTGCAAACTATGCAACAGATAAAGGGTTGATAACCAGAATCTACAAAGAAATCAAGAAACTCCACAACAACAAAACAAACAACCCACTTCAGAGATGGGCCAAGGACCTCAATAGACATTTTTCAAAAGAGGAAATCCAAATGGCCAACAGGCACATGAAAAAATGTTCAAGGTCGCTAGCAATCAAGGAAATGCAAATCAAAACCACAATGAGGTTTCACCTCACCCAGTTAGAAGGGCTCACATTCAGAAATCTACCAACAACAGATGCTGGAGAGGATGTGGGGAAAAAGGGACACTAACCCACTGTTGGTGGGAATGCAAACTGGTTAAGCCACTATGGAAGTCAGTCTGGAGATCACTCAGAAACCTGAATATAACCCTACCATACAACCCAGCCATCCCACTCCTTGGAATTTACCCAAAGGAAATGAAATTGGCAAACAAACAAGCAGTCTACACCTTAATGTTTATTACAGCTCAATTCACAATAGCTAAGACCTGGAACCAACCCAAATGCCCATCAACAGTAGACTGGATAAAGAAATTATGGGACATGTACTCTATAGAATACTATACAGCAGTCAAAAACAATGAAACCCAGTCATATGCAACAAGATGGAGAAATCTGGAAAACATTATGCTGAGTGAATTAAGCCAGTCCCAGAGGGACAAATATCATATGTTCTCCCTGATCGGCGACAACTAACTGAGCACCAAAGAGGAAACCTGTTGAAGTGAAATGGACACTATGAGAAACAGTGACTTGATCAGCTCTTGTCCTGACTGTTGATGTACAATGTAATACTTTATCCATTTTAATATTTTTTGTTCTAGTACTATTGGTTGAACTCTGTAACATACAATTATTCTTAGGTGTTTAAATTTTAACTGAAAAGTGATCCCTGTTAGGAATTTGGAAAACATTATGCTGAGTGAAATAAGCCAGTCCCAAAGGGACAAATACCATATATTCTCCCTGATCGGTGACAGCTAACCGAGCACCAAAAAGGAAACCTGTTAAAGTGAAATGAACACTATGAGAAACAGTGACTTGATCAGCCCTTGCCCTGACTGTTGATGAACAACTTAATACGTTATCCCTTTTAGTATTTTTTTTGTTTGTGTGGGGAGCAACTCGGACTAGACTAAGTTACTGGAATTAAGACTTATTCTATGCATCTGCTCTCCCACAATATGGTGCTGGGAGAGGAGTAAACAACTTTTACACAGCTGCCTCCAGTTCGACCAATAACCTGCAGGAGCTGATCCTGCTCCTGATTGGAGGAGAGCGGCGTGCTCAGCATGTGGGTAGCAGAGTTGGGATTGGTGGAAGAGGACTATAAAGGAGGAGAGAGACAACATGTACAAGGAACATCTATCTGAAGGAACATCTGAGCAGCCCCCGAGAGAGCAAGCCTGCGGTGTGCCTCTCCCCTGCGGAAGTGGGGAAAGTGGCAGGGGAGCCGCCCTTTCACAGAGGTGGAAGGACGGCAGCCAACCCGGGAAGAACCAGCAGCAAACCCGGGAAGGGCCAAGCAGACAAAAGAACAGCGCAGGGTCCTGTGTCGTTCCTCCACAAAGACGGGGAGCTACATAATGGTGCCGTGACTCGGATAGGAAACCTAGGAGGGAAGAAGCGGGAAGAAGCGGGAAAATATCGGAGAGAGACTAGGGAAGAGCCTAGGGAAAAGCCGGACGGAAAAAGTGCCAGAAGAAGTTAGGATTGAAAGCGAAAGTGAAAGCTGGAAGAAACATAGACTCGGATACGGACTATGGCGGGGAAGCTAGGAGAAATTTATGGTTGAAAGCAAAAGTGAAAGCTAGAAGAAACTTAGACTCAGATACGGACTGTGGGGAGAAGCCAGGAGAAATGAGAGGGGAATATTGTTGGAAGAAAAGTTAGGAAACATACTGGGTAGAGAAAAATATGTTAGGGAAAATGAAGCCGCAGGGGCAGGCCGAAGCGGAGACGTAAGCTAGGTTGGGATTCGTCAAGTCAGCCCGGGGAGCAAAAGGTGAAAATCTAAAACCAGAGGCGGAGATGTAAGCTAGGTTGGAATCCGTCAGATTAGCCCGGGGAGCAAAAGACGGGAAGCCAAACCGAAAGGCCGAGACGTAAGCTAGGTTGGATTTCGTCAGGTTAGCCTGGGGAACTTAGACTGAAAACTAAACCAACCGAGAAGCGGAAACGTGAGCCTAGGCCGTGATTCGCGGAAGCTGCGGAGCACAGAGGGAGCGCGCAGGGCACAAGCGGAGAGAGCGCACGGGGCATGAGTGGATAGGGAGTGCGGGGCTAGCGTGGAGGCCGTGGGGCGGGCGCGAGAAGGCGCGGAGACTTCGGAGCGCGCGCCAAACCGGGAAGCCGCGCAGATAAGAGAAGCGCGGGCTGAAGCCGCGCAGAGCCAGGAGGCTGCCACGGAGTGAGGCACCGAGAAGCCGCCTCGGGGCGGGCACTGGGAAGCCACGGGGATAAGAGAAACAGAAGTATAGAAGTAAAATAGGAGAGATAGGAATGCCCGGAGATAGAGAAATAGAGAAAAATAAGGCCTCCCCACAACATAGCAATGATAGAGCTTGGATTCGGTCTGCCTGATTAGTAAGATGATAAGCACCTGTGGGCAGCTGCAGGTCACCGAAGACAGGCACGTTATCAACACCAATAAGTCTCCCCACAATACGGCAATGAGAAGGCTTGGATTCGGTTTGCCTGATTGGTAGGGCTTGTAAGCACCTGCAGGCAGTTCTAGCAGAGCAGAGCATGCGCTGCAGGGCACCGAACACAGGCACGCATCAGTGCCTAAAAACCTCCTCACAACATGGCAAAGAGAGGACCCAGATTCGGTTTGCCTGATTGGTAGGGCTTGTAAGCACCTGTGGGCAACTCTAGCAAGCAGAGCAGAGTGTGTGTTGTTCCTCCACGAAGAGGGGGAGCGACAGTTTGTTCTACTTAATACTTTTGGTTGAATTCTGTAATCAATACACAGTTATTTTTAAGTTTTGAAACTTAACTGAAAAGTGATCGCTGTTAAATATAAGGGTGGGAATAAGAGAGGGAAGAGATGTACAGTTTGGGACATGCTCAAGCTGACTTGCCCCAAACGGTAGAGTTAGAAACGTACCAGGGGATTCCAATTCAATCCCATCAAGGTGGCATGTACCAATGCCATCTTACTAGTCCAAGTGATCAATTTCTGTTCACAATTGATCATAATGAAAGGACTAAGAGTCAAAGGGAGCACATAAACAAGACTAGTGTCTGCAAATACTAACTGATAGAATCAAAAAGGGAGAGAACGATCTAACCTGGGAAGCGACATGCACAGCAGACTCATAGAATGGCAGATGTCCTAAATAGCACTCTGGCCTCAGAATCAGCCCTTAAGGCATGTGGATCCAGCTGAAAAGCCCATGAGAGTATTTCAGGCATGGAAAGCCAAGATACTCTGGGAGAAAAAAAAAAAAAAAAACACCACCACCACCACCACCTAAATGAAAGATCTCCGTGAGTGAGATCCCAGTGGAAAGAACGGGCCCTCAAAGGAGGAGGTACCTTTCTCTGAAGGGAGGAGAGGGAGAGAACTTCGACTTTGACTATGAGCTTGTCTAAATATGATCAGTCAGTGAACTCAAAAGGCTTCCATAGCCTTGGAAGCTCATGACAAGAGCCTAGGGTGATTACTGATGCCATAAACAAGAGTGTCAATTTGCTAAGTCAACAACAGGAGTCACTGTGCACTTACTCCTCATGTAGGATCTCTGTCCTTAATGTGCTGTACATTGTGATTTAATGCTATAACTAGTACTCAAACAGTATTTTTCACTTTGTGTTTCTATGGGGGTGCAAACTGTTGAAATCTTTACTTAATATATGCTCAACTGATATTCTGTATATAAAGAGAATTGAAAATGAATCTTGGGGGCGGAGCCAAGATGGCGGAATAGTGAGGGCGTGCACCGATAGTCCGGGAAAATTTAGTTTAATAAAAGGGGAGTTACGGTAGCCTCAGAAAAAAGAACCAGGAAAATATTGCAGACAAAACTCTTCTGGATCCAGTGGGCGTGAATCGGAGGACCTACTGGGAGAACAAGGTCGCCCACCGCGCGCGAAAGCCGAACCGCAGGACCGAGCCGCGGGACTGAGCCGCGGAAGCCGAGCCGCGGGACTGAGCTGCGCAAGCTGCAGGGTCTGCGCGCAAGTGCTCGAAGGGGAGTGCAACAGCGGGGAGACTTGGGAAGTCCAGGGCTCCGAGTCCACACATCGGCGCTGGAAGGGGAGCAGACCTGCGTGGAGAGCGTGGGAGCCCACAGTTCGGGACATCAGCGGCAGACTCAACACACCAGCGCTGGAACGCGAGGTGAGCCGAACCTCAATAACCCGAGACACCGGCAGGCAAGCGGAGAGAGGAGACTAGAGGGAACGACCCCCGGGGCGGGGGGGACTTCACCAAGCTAACTGGAAGAGAGAGAGAGGGAAAAAAAAAAAAGGTGACTGGTATGGACACGGGTTTCTCCCTCTCCGCTCACCTCTCAAGGGCGAGCAAGACAAAGAGCAGGCGCCATCTTGGACATACGTCATAAGCAGAGCGACCTCAGGTCTGCACCGGCCCTGAGCCTAGCAGTAAAACCTGACTCTGGGTGGGGCGAATTAACAGGAGATTAGGACTTAGTAAATTTATGGTGCTACTGAACTGAGACTGTGAAAAAAGAGACGGTGGGGGAGAGAACTCACGGAATTCACGTGAGCACTCTCCAGAGACGCTACAATTCCGTAACTTTGGCAACCCAGTGGGAGACTGAAGGAGAATTTGAGCCCACTCTAAGGGCCGAACAGATTCCCTGTGTGGTCCTTGGGAAAGAGCTTCTGATCTCTGGCTCCTGTGGGTATATCATTTGCCTGCTAACTACCTCCAACTTTGTTCAGCTGTGCAGAATAACTTCCCTGTTGAATCAAAAAAAAAAAGAGAGAGAGAGAGAGAGAGAGAGAGGTTTACCACGCCTAACCTGGGAGTGTCACCTTTGGCACACCAAACAGAGCTCTCAGGCCACACCCATCTCAAGCCCTAAGGCTCCATCAAAAACAGATAGTCCACTTAATCTAGAGTCATAGTATAACAAGAAAAAGCACCACAGTGAAGAAACCAAATATCTCCAATATGACAAATAACAAACGCAAAAACCAAGGTAATAAAAACAAGGAAGTCACCATGAAGCCCTCAAATGAAAAAGACACCCCAATTCAAGATTATGAGGATGATGACATAGAAGAAATGCAAGAAGCAGATCTCAAAAAATTGATAAGAACATTAAGAAGTTCTCAAAAACAAATTCTTGAACTACAGAAATCCTTAATGGACAAGATAGAAAATCTCTCTCGTGAAAATGAAATATTAAGGAGGAATCAAAATGAAACGAAACAACTAGTACAACAGGAAACTGGGATAGTGACTGAAGTGAAGAATTCAATAGATCAAATGAAAAACACAATAGAGAGCCTTACAAACAGAATGGGAGAAGCAGAAGAGAGAATATCGGACTTAGAAGACAGAGAACAGGAAAGGATACAGTCAGACCAAAGAAAAGAAGAGGAAATTAGGAATCTAAAACGTATTGTCGGGAATCTTCAGGATACTATTAAAAAACCCAACATTCGGGTTCTAGGAGTTCCTGAAGGCATGGAGAGGGAGAAAGGATTAGAAGGCCTTTTTAGTGAGATATTAGCAGAAAATTTCCCAGGTTTGGAGAAGGACAGAGAAATCCTAGTACAGGAAGCTCACAGAACCCCTAATAAACACGACCACGGCACGTTGTAATTAAACTCTCCACAGTGAAACATAAAGAAAAGATCCTAAAATGTGCAAGAGAGAAACGTCAGATTACTCTCAGAGGATCTCCAATCAGACTCACAGCTGACTTCTCATCAGAAACTCTACAAGCTAGGAGGGAATGGCGAGATATAGCCCAGGTACTAAGAGAGAACAACTGCCAGCCCAGAATATTATATCCTGCAAAGCTATCATTTGTGAATGAAGGTGAAATAAAGACTTTTCATAGCAAACAGAAATTGAAAGAATTTGTTGCCACTCGTCCAGCCCTGCAAAAGATGCTTAAAGATGTGTTACACACAGAAACAAAGAAACACGGTCATCAATATGAAAGAAGGTAAAGGAAGGAAACCAAGGAAGGAAAGCTCACAGCAAAAGATCACAGGGAATTCAAAGCATATATTAGAACTTATCTTTGGCAAATGGCAGGGCAAAGTTACCACTTATCATTAGTCACATTGAACGTGAATGGCCTGAACTGTCCAGTTAAAAGACACCGTTTGGCTGATTGGGTTAAAAAACAAAACCCATCTATTTGCTGCTTACAAGAAACACATCTTTCCAACAAAGATCCATACAGACTGAAAGTGAAAGGCTGGAAAAAGATATACCATGCCAACAGAAATGAAAAAAGAGCAGGCGTAGCCATCTTAATATCAGACACCATAAACTTTACCACAAAAACCATTAAGAGAGACAAAGAGGGACACTACATAATGATTAAGGGATCAATTCAACAGGAAGATATAACAATTATCAATGTATATGCACCTAACTACAGGGCACCGGTTTATCTAAAAGATTTGTTAACGGACTTAAAGGGAGACTTAGACCCCAATACAATAGTACTGGGGGACTTCAATACTCCACTCTCAGAAATAGACAGATCAATAGGACAGAAGATCAACAAGGATACAGTAGATTTAAACGACACTATAGCCCAAATGGATCTAACATATATATACAGAACTTTCAATCCTACAGCTAAAGATTATACATTCTTCTCAGCAGTACATGGAACCTTCTCTAGGATTGACCACATACTAGGCCATAAAGCAAGTCTCAGCAAATTCAAAAGAATTAGAATCATACCATGCAGCTTCTCAGACCATAAAGGAATGAAGTTGGAAATGAACAACTCAGGAATCCCTAGAGCATACGCAAACACATGGAGATTGAACAACATGCTCCTGAATGAACAATGGGTCATAGAAGAAATCAAAAGAGAAATCAAAAACTTTCTGGAAGTAAATGAGGATAACAGCACAACATACCAAAACTTATGGGACGCAGCAAAAGCAGTGTTAAGAGGAAAGTTTATATCAATAGGTGCCTACATCAAGAAATTGGAAAGGCACCAAATAGATGAGCTTTCTATTCACCTCAAGGATCTAGAAAACCTACAGCAAACCAGACCCAAATCTAGTAGGAGAAGAGAAATAATTAAAATCAGAGAAGAAATCAACAGGATTGAATCAAGAAAAACATTACAAAAAATCAGCCAAACGAGGAGCTGGTTTTTTGAAAAAATAAACAAAATTGACACCCCATTGGCCCAACTAACTAAAAAAAGAAGAGAAAAGACCCAAATCAATAAAATCAGAGATGAAAAAGGAAATGTAACAACAGACACCACAGAAATAAAAAGAATCATCAGAAATTACTACAAGGACTTGTATGCCAGCAAACAGGGAAACCTATCAGAAATGGATAGATTCCTGGACACATGCAACCTACCTAAATTGAACCAGGAAGACATCGAAAACCTAAACAGACCCATAACTGAGACAGAAATTGAAACAGTAATAAAGGCCCTCCCAACAAAGAAAAGCCCAGGACCAGATGGATTCACTGCTGAATTCTACCAGACATTTAAAGAAGAACTAACTCCAATTCTTCTCAAACTATTCAGAACAATTGAAGAAGAGGGAATCCTCCCAAATTCTTTCTATGAAGCCAGCATCACCTTAATTCCTAAGCCGGGAAAAGATGCAGCACTGAAAGAGAATTACAGACCAATATCCCTGATGAACATAGATGCAAAAATCCTCAATAAAATTCTCGCCAATAGAATGCAACAACACATCAGAAAGATCATCCACCCAGACCAAGTGGGATTTATCCCTGGTATGCAGGGATGGTTTAATGTGCGCAAGACAATCAATGTGATACACCACATTAACAGACTGCAGAAGAAAAACCATATGATTCTCTCAATAGATGCCGAGAAAGCATTTGATAAAATACAACACCCGTTCATGATGAAAACTCTAAGCAAACTGGGTTTGGAAGGAACATTCCTCAATACAATCAAAGCAATCTATGAAAAACCCACAGCCAACATCCTATTGAATGGGGAAAAGTTGGAAGCATTTCCACTGAGATCTGGGACCAGACAGGGATGTCCACTCTCACCACTGCTATTCAATATAGTTCTGGAGGTTCTAGCCAGAGCTATTAGGCAAGAAAAAGAAATTAAAGGGATACAAATTGGGAAGGAAGAACTCAAACTATCCCTCTTTGCAGATGACATGATTCTTTATTTAGGGGACCCAAAGAACTCTACCAAGAGACTATTGGAACTCATAGAAGAGTTTGGCAAAGTAGCAGGGTATAAAATCAATGCACAAAAATCAACAGCCTTTGTATACACAGACAATGCCATGGCTGAGGAAGAACTTCTAAGATCAATCCCATTCACAATAACTACAAAAACAATCAAATACCTTGGAATAAACTTAACCAAAGACGTTAAAGATCTCTACGATGAAAATTACAAAACCTTAAAGAAAGAAATAGAAGAGGATACCAAGAAATGGAAAAATCTTCCATGCTCATGGATTGGAAGAATCAATATCATCAAAATGTCCATTCTCCCAAAAGCAATTTATAGATTCAATGCAATACCAATCAAGATACCGAAGACCTTCTTCTCAGATCTGGAAAAATTGGTGCTGAAATTTATATGGAGGCACAAGAGACCTCGAATAGCTAAAGCAATCTTGTACAACAAAAACAAAGCCGGAGGCATCACAATACCAGATTTCAGGACATACTACAGGGCAGTTGTAATCAAAACAGCATGGTGCTGGTACAGAAACAGAAGGATAGACCAATGGAACAGAATTGAAATACCAGAAATCAACCCAAACATCTACAGCCAACTTATATTTGATCAAGGATCTAAAACTAATTCCTTGAGCAAGGACAGTCTATTCAATAAATGGTGCTGGGAAAATTGGATTTCCACGTGCAGAATCATGAAGCAAGACCCCTACCTTACACCTTACACAAAAATCCACTCAACATGGATTAAAGACCTAAATCTACGACCTGACACCATCAAGTTACTAGAGAACATTGGAGAAACCCTTCAAGATATTGGCACAGGCAAAGAGTTTCTGGAAAAGACCCGGGAGGCACAGGCAGTCAAAGCCAAAATTAACTATTGGGATTGCATCAAATTGATAAGTTTCAGTACTGCAAAAGAAACAGTCAGGAGAGTGAAGAGACAACCGTCAGAATGGGAAAAAATATTTGCAAACTATGCAACAGATAAAGGGTTAATAACCAGAATCTACAAAGAGATCAAGAAACTCCACAAAAACAAAACCAACAACCCAATTAAGAGATGGGCCAAGGACCTCAATAGACATTTTTCAAAAGAGGAAATCCAAATGGCCAACAGGCACATGAAAAAATGTTCAAGGTCATTAGCAATCAGAGAAATGCAAATCAAAACCACAATGAGGTTCCACCTCACCCCGGTTAGAATGGCTCACATTCAGAAATCTACCAACAACAGATGCTGGCGAGGATGTGGGGGAAAAGGGACACTAACCCACTGTTGGTGGGAATGCAAACTGGTCAAGCCACTATGGAAATCAGTCTGGAGATTCCTCAGAAACCTGAAGATAACCCTACTGTTCGACCCAGCCATCCCACTCCTTGGAATTTACCCAAAGGAATTTAAATTGGCAAACAAAAAAGCGGTCTGCACCCTAATGTTTATTGCAGCTCAATTCACAATAGCTAAGACCTGGAACCAACCTAAATGCCCATCAACAGTAGACTGGATAAAGAAATTATGGGATATGTACTCTTTAGAATACTATACTGCAGTAAGAAACAACGAAATCCAGTCATTTGCAACAAAATGGAGGAATCTGGAACACATCATGCTGAGTGAAATAAGCCAGTCCCAAAGGGACAAATACCATATGTTCTCCCTGATCGGTGACAACTGACTGAACACCAAAAAGGAAACTTGTTGAAGTGAAAGGGACACTATGGGAAACGGTGACTTGATCAGCATAGCCCTGACTGTTAATGAACAACTTAATACATTATCCCTCTTAGTAGTTTTTTTGTCTGTTCTACTTAATATGACTGATTTAATTCTGTAATTAATACACAGTTATTCTTAAGTGTTGAAATTTAACTGAAATGTGATCCCTGTTAAACATAAGAGTAGGAATAAGAGAGGGAAGAGATATATAATTTGGGACATGCTCAAGCTGACTTGCCCCAAATGGTAGAGTTAGAAACATACCAGGGGACTCCAATTTAATCCCATCAAGGTGGCATGTACCAATGCCATCTCACTAGTCCAAGTGATCAATTTCAGTTCGCAATTGATCATAATGAAAGGACTAAGAGTCAAAGGGAGCACATAAGCAAGTCTAGTACCTGCTAACACTAACCGATAGAATAAATAAAGGGGAGAGTGATCCAACATGGGAAGTGAGATACTCAGCAGACTCACAGAATGGCAGATGCCCTAAATGGCACTCTGGCCTCAGAATCAGCCCTAAAGGCATTCAGATCTGGCTGAAAAGCCCATGAGAGTATTTCAGGCATGGAAAGCCAAGACACTCTGGCAAAAGATCTCTGTGAGTGAGATCTCAGTGGAAAGAACAGGTCTTCAAAGAAGGAGGTACCTTTCTCTGAAGGGAGGAGAGAACCTCCACTTTGACTATGACCTTGTCTAAACAAGATAAGAGTCGGAGAACTCAAGGGGCTTCCATAGCCTTGGAAACTCATGACTGGAGCATAGGGAGATTACTGATGCCATAGACAGGAGTGTCAATTGGTAAAGTCAACAACAGGAGTCACTGTGCACTTACTCCTCATGTAGGATCTCTGTCCTTAATGTGCTGTGCATTGAGATTTAATGCTATAACGAGTACTCAAATAATATATTTCACTTTGTGTTTCTATGGGGGTGCAAACTGTTGAAATCTTTACTTAATGCATACTAAACTGATCCTCTGTAAAAAAAAAAAAAAAAAAAAAAAAAAAAGAAAAGAAACTATCAACTCCCAACTTGACTCTCACTGGGATTAAACATGACAATAGGTCTGATCTGATTTCATCATCATTAAAAAAAATCATCTATTATTTTTCACTTTATGTTTCTGTGTGGGAGCAAACTGTTGAAATCCTTACTTAATGTATACTAAGCTGATCTTCTGTATATTAAGATAATCGAAAATGAATCTTGATGTGAATGGAAGGGGAGAGGGAGTGGGAAAGGGGAGGGTTGTGGGTGGGAGGGACGGTATGGGGGGGAAGCCATAGTAATCCATTATTCGTACTTTGGAAACGTATATTCATTAAATAAAAGTTAAAAAAAAAAAAAGAAAGAAAATGAATCTTGATGTCAATGGAAGGGGAGAGGGAGTGGGAAAGGGGAGGGTTGCGGGTGGGAGAGAAGTTATGGGTGGGGGGAGCCATTGTAATCCATATTCTGTACTTTGGAAATTTATATTCATTAAATAAAAGTAAAAAAAAGAAAACACAAATATGTATGTTCCAACAAAGAAATCAGAGAAAGAAAGGTAAATTCCGAGTGAAGAAAAAGAATA
The DNA here is from genome assembly GCF_964237555.1 of Oryctolagus cuniculus. Lineage (NCBI taxonomy): Eukaryota > Metazoa > Chordata > Mammalia > Lagomorpha > Leporidae > Oryctolagus > Oryctolagus cuniculus. The sequence continues at coordinate 86,075,076 of NC_091439.1, read as the reverse complement.
AACTAACAGAGAACAGAAACCAATATAATGGAAAACTGGCAAACAGAGAAATCAATGACATCAAAATTTAGTTCACTGTAAAGTTTACTTAAGTTTATAAACTTGGGATCAACTGTTCAAGAAATAATGAAATACAAAGTACCATTATTGTGAGTGAAAAGAAACATCAACACAGTTGCTACTATTATAATTCATGTCATGATAAACTACATTTATACCACATTGCCTGAAGAGAAAACTCCCAAAAATCATTCAAAAAGAAATCAATGACCTGACTAGACCTATATCTAGATTAAAAGTTGAGTGTGTACATAAAACTTTCTTATAAAAGGGTATAAGACTCAAACTGTTGTTGGAAATCTACTGGATTTCAGAAGAACTGATATCAATTCAATACAAACTTTCACAAAAGAGACTGTTAAATAACACTCCTAAACTCATTATATGAGACCACAATTTTACTGATGTTGAACAATATGACAATGACATTATAAGGGCAAAAAACCAAATCAATTCTCCTTTGAGCAAAGATACAAAAATCTCATCAAAATTGCAACATATAAAATCCAGTAACATGTCAGTAGGATAATATACACTGTTATCAAATACAATTTATAGAAGAATACATAGTTGAATTAATAATTGAGTAACAACAAATGAACATAATCATATTAACTGTCGAAAAAAATCTATATCAAACAGCAGGAAAGCTATCAAAACCTACCTGACTTATATAAAAAGAATTAAAATTTGAACTTAAAGTAGCTCCCTCAGAAGGACAACTGGTCAATGATGTTCCTCAGAGGGACAAGTGATCCTGGAAGAGCATCCTATCTATGATGAAACAAAGTATGTCAATATATAGCATTAACTCTCATAAGATCCTGATAATATGGAACCAAGAGAGATATAAAACTTTTGGTTTGTCCTAAGAAATATGGTCGTTATTCTGAAAAGTCATAAATAAAATGGCAGAATCGGGAATTTATCATGCCCTTCCTGTGTGAACTCTACCTTTGTTTAATCATGTAGTTAATGAGGGCAATTTCAATGTAGGAAACTTCCAGCTACTAAATTAATAGGAAATGGCAGACTTATGTAGTGCTACCATGTCAAAATTCTAAATGAAGTAACTTAACTAGAAAATTGTCACCATTAGGTGAATGGTGATGGGTAATCATAGAATGCATAAATCAGGCTGACAACAACCAAACCCACTGATTAATTTTAACATCAAAAATTAGAGACTATCAGACATTTGGGGCCTATTGATGGAATGTAATAGGAAGTACAAGGCATCACCTATGAAGCGTTCTTGTCAAAAAGAAATAGCTGAAACTGATTAAACTTCTAGCCCTGACTATAAATTCATGGAAAACATACAGACAGAGAATGCATTAATAACCCTACGAGGATGAAAACAGGAAAGTCAAGAATGTGGGAAATCCATCGGATAAATAACTCAGTTTATTAGAGAGACAGATAATAAAGGGAGAAAACAACTAACAGTTCAAAGGTACTTAAAAGATAGATTAGTTGTTGCCAGGAGCTTGGGGAGCAGGGAATGAAGAGAAATGGTTATGGAGTTCCTTTTTGTGACACTTAGAAAAGATGACAAGAATCAAATGCAACATGTGGACTTCGTTTTAATGTTACTTTGAACAGATAAGCTGTAATAAAAATTGTGAGATAACTAGGGAAATCTCAACAATAAATAATAATTAAGAATTTTAATTTTAGGAACCAAAATAATATTTTCATAGTTAGAAATCTTTCTTTTAGAGATATAGTCCAATTATTCAGTATAGAAATGTTATAATCTCATCTGTTTTCTTCCAGGTATGAACAGAGTGGAAAAGTACAAGTGAAGCAAATTGCCAGAAGAATAACATTTGTTCATGAATCTAGATGATGGGTACTTTATATCAGTCATACTGACTTGCATGTTTTAAACTTTCCACTGTAATCAAACGGAGAAAAAATATTGAGGAACCTAAAAGTAAAGTAGAATAAACTGAAATATACACCTTGATCTTAAGCACAAAGTCTCAAAATATAAAGATACCAAGCTTCTCTACATTAATCTAGAAAGTTGATATTATTCTGATAAAAATATGAACATAAAAAACTTAAAAACTAATTTTATAGTTTCTAATAAAAAATAGATTTGAAAGATGGCCAAGAAAATTCTGGAAAACAAAGAATCCAAAGGAGTGGGTATGAAAATGAAAAACCAAAGCAGCTGATGAGAAAATATATTCTAATGCTATTATTTTGGAACTGGAACACAGGAGATCATTAGAACTAGACTCAAATGTGAAAAAAAGATAAATCATTCCCCAATGATGTCAGAACAAGTAGTAGATAGTCATTTTTAAAAAGAGAAACAGGCCGGCACCATGGCTCAATAGGCTAATCCTCCTCCTGTGGCACCGGCACACCGGGTTCTAGTCCCGGTCGGGGTGCCGGATTCTGTCCCGGTTGCCCCTCTTCCAGTCCAGCTCTCTGCTGTGGCCCAGGAGTGCAGTGGAGGATGGCACAAGTCCTTGGGCCCTGCACCCGCATGGGAGACCAGGAGAAGCACCTGGCTCCTGGCTTCAGATCAGCGCGGTGTGCCAGCTGTAGCGGCCATTGGAGGGTGAACCAACGTTAAAGGAAGACCTTTCTCTCTCTGTCTCTTTCTCTCTCACTGTCCACTCTGCCTGTCAAAATAAATAAAGAAAGAAAGAAAGAAACAAAGAAAGAAAATGATGCTGGATTCCTACTTTATTCAACTCATCAAAAGCCGTATCTTATGCAGCACATAGGTATACATTTTTAAACATAGTGACTTTAACACAAAAATTATCATAAAATTACAGAAGAAATTTTTAAAAATAACTTCATTGCAAAAAAAATTTAGTAAACAAGATCTAAGCCTATCTCTTATCCAAAACCAGAGTGATCAATTAAACACTTTCATAAAACTCCAAATTCAAATAATAGTAGCAGGGCAATTAAAATGCTCTATATGTTGATTTTGATATCAGCTTATCAAAATGAACACATATGACCTATGAATTTCAATAATGAAGAAACAAATGAATAATTGAGAAAAAATTTTACAATATTTGAGAGAGAAGAGTATGTTTATTGTTAAAAAGCAAATAAAAATCCCAACTCCTCAATAAAATATCATCAAATGTTATAACCAATAAGTTCGCAGAAAAACACTTTAAAATTGTCACAAATTCATGAAAAAATTTAGTACTTCTCATGAATAAAAGCAGTAGAAATTACAACAAGATTCTAATTTTTACACAGATTACCAAAGCTTAAAATAACTAGTACACAGGATTTGTGTGTTATGGGGGTGAAAATAAATCCTCCACTAACACTGGGAGACTATAAATTAGTGCCTCTTCTTTGGTGAAGTTTTAATTAAATTAAAATTGAGCCTAAAAGAGAACACGAAGAGTAACACATAAATATACATGGTGTATAAGTGAACAAATACATAAGTATATTGTTACCAAGATTCAATTTAAAATGAGTGCTTTTGTATATAACTATAGGAAATAGTTTTCCTTTTGGACAAATAGTTCTCCCATAAGGAAAAGAAGAAAACTATTACTAACTTTGTAGTTTAGTTGAGATAGGGAATATCAGCATTAACTCATTGCTCTTGTTACTCTGATGGAGAGAGAAAGTCGTCTACATGTGAATTTATTATGTGGGTTAATTTACCTAAATTTCCCTTTTTTGTCCACTAAGAGGATGTAGAGGTTATGAGACTCCTACAGAAATGAACAAACCTGGCACCCAATCTTGGTTTCTAAGTAGCATTCTCTAACAAAAGAAACCAGGGCTTCTTGGATAAGTGATGATTCCAGGACCGGAGCAGAAACATTTGATATCACCAGAAACATGAGGCAGGGACTGACAGTGACATGCTGGGGTGGAATCACGTCAAGAATATGTAGAAACCAAAGGGAAGGAAATTCCCAGTAGCGATATTTGGAACATGAGCAACAACATGATTAGTGGTAACATTTAATTGTATCTCATAGAATAAAGGAAGTGTCCATGGGCTTATATTTATATGAATAACTGAGTAAGTAAACAAGAGGAGAAATAACAGTATTTATTAGAATTAGAGGAATTCTAATTAATACATACAGAGAGAACAAGGGAAATACAAATTGTCATTAGGGAGATCCTACATGCTAGTTCTTGTGGAAATAAACCCCACTAGTAGATTAAAAACTGCAACAAGTAAAAATTAAGGAGCTTCAAAATATCTCCCCAAAGACATTTCTCAATCACCAAAAAAACAAAACAGTGAATTTACACTTAAAAGACCTAGCAAAAACTACCTTATTCATGTGATTGAGGTTTATGCCACCAGTAAAAATACATACGAAAATCTGGTTATCAAATATTTTTAATGCATTCATTTATTACTCAACAGCTCTTTCTTGAGCAGCTAGTATATTCCCAGCACTTTTCTATACACAGGAAAATAGTGAAAAACAGAAGGCCCTAGTGTCTTGGAGACCATACTGTAGTTAAGAAAACATTTTAAAGTAAAAATAAATAATAGCTATGAAGAAAATAAAGCAAGGCCTTTGGCTAAAAAAATAATGGTAACGAAAGGCCTCTGGAAGTGATGAATTTTTAAGTGTGATGAAGTCACAAAAATTTACAGAGTAAGTATTCCAAGGGCAGGTATTATCTAATGAAAAAGGGCCTAAAAACTAATCCTAAGGATCAAGCTCTGCATGTTCCAAATTATGTTCATACAGTGATGAAATCATCTAACTCCATTTCTCAGACCATATCTTGGTTGTCAACTGTTGCATGGTTTTGGGAGAAATGCCGGTTACAAGATCTGGGAAACTTTGATAGAACTGGTAGGCTGGTTAACCAGATGAACTGCTGGAGTAGAACAGTTTCTATTTTGAGCATTGTTCTGTTCTTGAAGGGATGTTTCTAAGAAATTGAAATAACTATTTGTCAACAAGACTTTGGATGCATCTATCTAAATGCTGAATATTTGAAAGATAGCCTAGGACTAGTATCAATGTGATCATAGCATTTGCCAACTGAAATCTCACCATTGAATAAACAGATGGAGAGAAAAATTATTGAACGTTATAAATGTCACCTTCACTTTTTTGATACAAGCAAAGAAATGTGTGCCTGCTTGCTTAGAAGATTTTTGCTGGACAGATGTATGCTCAGATCCAGCCTATTTATTAGAGAACAGCCTCAGCTCTCATTTTCAATTTTAATCACTGTGTCAATTTTAAAAGGGCAGTTCTCATTACATAAACATTTGGAAGTTATAAAGCTGAAAGGTCAGGGTGTAGGCAGGACAAAAGATAACATACCACCAGCTGGCACAAACTTCTGCGAACAAAACTTTCCTCCCAGTATGCAAACCCTCATATATCAAGGTCCCAGCACACAGGAACATTGTCAGCCATTTTTCTGTTTCTCCAGATGAGTGGTTTTATCTGTTGGGGGACAATTACACAAGTATTTCCACCTAAGGATAAGGGAGCAGTGAATTCTGGAATAAAATGTTATGACAATTAACATCACAATTTATTTCTACCAAAATCTTTATCTAGATTAATCATAATTGCTATTGTTTACTCAACAATAACTATGTAGAAATTGTTACTCCTATGTTATTATATATAATCCTTACCACGTCTTTGTGAGATAAGAAAAAGGAATTTGGATTTAGGGAAGTTAAAGAATTTTTTGAATTATCATTCAACAGGCATCAGATCACTCCTTAACCTAGTTTTCTCCAATTTCAAAACCATCATATTAATGTCGGCATGAATACTTGTCTATCTCCTTTAATAAGTACTGCAGGAGCAGAAGATTCCATTTAAAATGCATTAAAGTTATCATTAATTAAAGTTGAAATGTACTGTTGATTCAAGAACTACTTAAACACAACACTTGAACAACAAAGGAACTGTCATAAATCTTTAACATCACTTTATAATCCTTGTTTAAAAGCTGCAATATAAACCGAAAGCTTCCAAAAGCACAGGCTGGACCCCACCACCACCTAATGAACATAGGATGATAAAGATTTTCTCTTTTCTCTGAAACTTGTAGAATTATATGTCAGGGCATTTGAAAAAATTTGTGTAAATGAAATTAAAATACAAATTTATTTTGGTGTAAAAAATTTTGAAGCACATGTATTTTTAATACTGTGTATTGTCTATGGAATGTGAAGATCTTCATATATTAAAAATACAGAAAACATTAAATTCAAAGCACACTTGCAAAATGCCATAAATTCTGGACCAGAATTCAAGACACAGATGAAATTTTACCCCTTTTCCTCAAATTTTAATATCACTATTAAAATACATTACTTTACTTAACATAAACATTTAAACCATGGAGTGAGAGTATTTTCTCTTTTCCAGTGCATAAGGTATGTTCACCAAGATAAATCATAAATTTGGCCAAGAAAAATTTTCTCAATAAATGTCAAGGAACTTCTTTCAGTGTAAGTTCTCTTATCACAATAGGATTAAGTAAGAAATTAAGAATAGTAGTAATCCTAGAGAAGTTCAATTACTTATAAAGGACACACTTCTAAATAACTGATGAGACAGAGGCATAGTGCAAATAAAAAATCCAGCAGAGTGAAAAAACAAAGAAGAAACCAAAGAAAAAAATACACCACAGTGAAAAAACAAAGAAGAAACCAATAAGTATCTCCATAAGTGCTGAATAACAAATGAGCCAATTCAAGAAACAAGAATAAGGAAGGGCCAGCGCCACGGCTCACTAGGCTAATCCTCCGCCTTGTGGCGCCGGCACACCAGGTTCTAGTCCCGGTCGGGCCGCCAGATTCTATCCCAGTTGCCCCTCTTCCAGGCCAGCTCTCTGCTGTGGCCAGGAAGTACAGTGGAGGATGGCCCAAGTGCTTGGGCCCTGCACCCCATGGGAGACCAGGAGAAGTACCTGGCTCCTGCCATCGGATCAGCGTGATGCGCTGGCCACGGCGCCCATTGCAGGGTGAACCAACGGCAAAAGGAAGACCTTTGTCTCTCTCTCTCTCACTGTCCACTCTGCCTGTCAAATAAATAAATAAAAATTAAAAAAAGAATAAGGAAGACAACATGATGCCCTCAAACGAACACAACACTTTAATACTAGATTGTGAAGATGAGGAGACAGAAGAAATGCCATAAGTGGAATTCAAAATATTGATCATAAGATTACTTAGAAGTAATCAGAAGCAAATGCACAAACTACTGAAATACGTACATGACATAAAAGAAAATTTCTTCCATGAAATTGAGGTCTTAAAGAGAAACCAAAATGAAATCTAAAAATGAATAATTCAATAGAACAAATAAAAAATGCAGTGGAAAGCCATAGCAACAGAATCAGTGAAGCAGAAGAAAGAGTATGACTTAGAAGACAAAGCAGAGAAAATTATACAGTCAGATCAAACACAAGAAAAAGAAATTAGAAAACTAAAAAACACTGTTGGTAATGTACAGGATACTATCAAAAGACCCAACATACAGGTCCTAGGAGTTCCTGGAGCTGTGAAGAGGAAGGATTAGAAGGACTTTTTAGTGAAATAGAAAGAGAAAATTTCCCTAATTTGGAAAAAGAAAAGGACATCCAAGTGCATGAAGCATATAGAACTCCTAATACATATGAACAGAAAAGATCTTCAGCACAACACATTGTAATCAAACTATCCACAATAGAACATAAAGAAAAGATTCTCGGCCGGCGCTGTGGCTCAATAGGCTAATCCTCCACCTTGCGGCGCCGGCACACTGGGTTCTAGTCCTGGTCGGGGCACCGGATTCTGTCCAGGTTGCCCCTCTTCCAGGACAGCTCTCTGCTATGGCCCAGGAGTGCAGTGGAGGATGGCCCAAGTGCTTGGGCCTTGCACCCGCATGGGAGACAAGGAGAAGCACCTAGCTCCTGGCTTTGGATCAGTGCGATGCACCGGCCGCAGCGCGCCGGCCATTGGAGGGTGAACCAATGGCAAAGGAAGACCTTTCTCTCTGTTTCTCTCTCTCTCACTGTCCACTCTGCCTGTCAAAAAAAAAAAAAAAAAAAAAAAAACAAAAACAAACAAACAAACAAAAAAAAACATAAAGAAAAGATTCTAACACAGAAATACCAGATTATCTACAGAGGATCTCTAATTAGACTCACAGCAGATTTCTCATCAGAAATCCCACAGGCTAGGAGAGAATGGTGAGATACATTCCAAGTCTTAAGAGAAAAGCATTGGCGAGCGCCACGGCTCACTTGGCTAATTCTCTGCCTGTGGCGCTGGCCCCCCGGTTTAATCCCAGTTAGGGTGCTGGATTCTGTCCCGGTTGCTCCTCTTCCAGTCCAGCTCTCTGCTGTGGCCCAGGAAGGCAGTGGAGGATGGCCCAAGTGCTTGGGTCCTGCACCCGCATGGGAGATCAGCAGGAAGCACCTGACTCCTGGCTTCGGATCAGCACAGCGCACCGGCCGTAGTGGCTATTTGGAGGGTGAACCAACGGAAAGGAAGGCCTTTCTCTCTCTCTCTCTCTCTCTCTCTCTCTCTCTCTCTTTCTCACTGTCTAAATCTGCCTGTCAAAAAAAAAAAAAAAAGAGAGAGAGAGAAAAGAATTGTCAGCCAAGAATACTATACTCTGCAGAGTACACATTCATGAATGAAGGTGAAATAAAGATCTTCCATGAAAAACAGAAATTGAAAGAATTTGTCACTACCTATCTAGTCCTACAAAAGATACTTAAGGATGTGCTGCATACAGAATCACAGAAGTATGGCCATCACTATGAAAGAGAGTAAAGGAAGAAAACTTCAGGGTAAAAGCACAAAATAAATCCAAAATAAACAATGAGAACATTTTTTGAGAAACGGTGGGGCTAAGTCATTACTTATCAATAGTCATCTTTAATGTAAATGGCCTCAAAACTCCAGTTAAAAGACACAGACTGACTGAAAGGATTAAAAAACAAAGCCCATCTATTTACTGCCTACAAGAAACACATCTCAGCAACAAATATGCACACAGACTGAAAGTGAAAGGATGGAAAGTTATTCCATGATAACAGAAATCAAAATGAAATGAAGCTAGATATCAGCAACTCAGGAATCTCTAGAACATATGCAAACACATGGAGACTGAACAACATGCTCCTGAATGATCCATGGGTCATAAAAAAAATCAAAAGAGAAATATCTGGAAATGAATGAAGATGACAATACAACATTTCAAAACTTATGGGATACAGCCAAATCACTACTAAGAGGAAAGTTTAAAGCAACTGGTGCCTAGATCAACAAATTGGAAAGACACCAAATAAATGAGCTATCAATGCATCTCAAGGATCTAGAAAAACTGCAGCAAACCAAACCCAAAACTAGTGGGAGAAAAGAAATAATTAAAATTAGAGAAAAAAATCAACAAAATTGAATTTAAAAAAACAATAAAAAATTAGCAAAATGAAGAGCTGATTTTTTGAAAAAATAAACAAAATTGACATACCATTGGCCCAACTAGCCAAAAAAGGAGAGAGAAGACACAATCAATAACAGACACTACAGAAATAAAAAGAATCATCAGAAATTACTACAAAGAGCTATATACCAACAAAATAGGAAAAGTCGAAGAAATGGATAGATTGCTGGACCTACCTAATTTGAACCTTGAAGACACAGAAAAACCTAAACAGACCCATTAGTAAGATGAAAACTGACTCAGTAATAAAGACCCTTTCAACAAAGAAAAGCCCAGGACTGAATGGCTTCACTGCTGAATTCTACCAAACATTTAAAGAACTAACTCCACTTCTTCTCAAGTTATTAAAACAATTGAAAGAGAAGTAATCCTCCAAAACTCTTTCTAGGAAGACAGCATCACCTTAATTCCTAAACTGTAAAAAAAGACACAACAGAGAAAGAGAATTACAGACCAATTTCCCTGATCAACATAGATGCAAAAATCCTCAACAAAATTCTAGCCAACTGAATCCAACAACAGATCAGAAAGATCATCCACCCAGACCAAGTGGTTATCCCTGGTATGCAGGGATGGTTCAACATTCGCAAATCAATCAATGTGATACATCACATTAACAAACTGCAGAATGAAAACCATATGATTATCTCAACAGATGCAGAGAAAGCATTTGCTAAAATGCAATGCTCTTTCATGATGAAAACTCTAAACAAGTTGGGTATAGAAGGAACATTGCTCAACACAATCAAGGCAATTTATGACAAACCATGGTCGGCATCCTATTGAATGGGGGAAAAGTTGGAAGCATTCCCACTGAATTCCAGAACCAGACAAGGATGCCCAATTTCACCATTGCTATTCAGTATAGTCCTATATGTTTTAGTCAGAGCCATTAGGCAAAAAAAATAAATAAATAAATCAAATAGATATGAATTGAGAAGGAGGAAGTCAAACTATCCCTATTTGCAGACGACATGATTCTTTATTTAGGGGATCCAAAGAACTCTACTAAGAGACTACCAGAACTCATAGAAGAATTTGGCAAAGTAGCAGGATATAAAATCAATGCACGAAGATCAACAGCCTTTGTATACACAGACAATGCCACGGCTGAGAAAGAACTTCTAAGATCAATCCCAATCACAATAGCTACAAAAACAATCAAATACCTTGGAATAAACTTAACCAAGGATGTCAAAGATCTCTATAATGAGAATTACAATACATTAAGAAAGAAATAGAAGAAGATAAGAAAAAATGGAAAAAAATCTTCCATGTTCATGGATTGGAAGAATCAATATCATCAAAATACCCATTCTTCCAAAAGCAATTTACAGACTCAATGCAATACCAACCAAAATATCAAAGATGCTCTTCTCATATCTAGAAAAAAATGGTACTAAAATTTATATGGAAACACAGAAGACCACGAATAGCTAAAGCAATCTTATACAGCAAAAACAAAGCCAGAGGCATCACAATACCAGATTTCAAGACATACTACAAGGCAGTTATAATCAAAACAGCCTGGTACTGTACAAAAACAGATGGATAGACCAACGGAACTGAATAGAAATGCCAGAAATCAATCCATCCCTCTACAATCAACTTAACTTTTTTACCCAAGTAGCCGAAACCAATCCTTGGAACATTGATAGTCTCTTCAAAAAATAGTGCTGGGAAAACTGGATTTTCACATGCAGAAGTATGAAGTAAGACCCCTACCTTACATATTACATAAAAATCCATTCAAAATGGATTAAAGACCTAAATCTACAACCTGATACCATCAAATTATGAGAGAATATTGGGGAAATCTTGCAAGATATTGGCACAGGCAAAGAGTTCTTGAAAAAGATCCCAGAGGCACGGGCAATCAAAGCCAATATTAACAACTGGGATTACATCAAATGAGAAGCTTCATTACTGCAAAAGAAAAACTCAGCAAAGTGAATAGACAACTGACAGAATGGGAGAAATTATTTGCAAACTTTGGTACTGTTAAAGGATTAATAACCAGAATATATGAAGAGATCAAAAAACTCCACCATAACAAAACAAACAATCCCGTTAAGAAATGGGCAAAGGACTTAAACAGGCATTTTTCAAAATAGGAAATCCAAACGGCCAACAGACACATGAACAAATGTTCAGGATCATTAGCCATCAAGGAAATGCAAATCAAATCCACAATGAGGTTTCACCTCACCCCAGTTTTAATGGCTTTCATATAGAAATAAACAAACAACAAATGCTGGCGAAGATGTGGGGGAAAAGGTAGCTTAATTCACTGTTGTTGGGATTGTAAGCTAGTACAGCCATTGTAGAAGACAGTATGGAGATAGCTCAGAACACTGAAAAAATAGATATACCATATGACTCAGCCATCCCACTCCTGCGAATTTACCCAAGGGAAATGAAATAAGCAAATAAAAGTTATCTGCACCCCCATGTTTATTGCAGCTGAATTCACAATAGCTAAAACATGGAATCAACCTAAATGCCCGTCAACTGAAGACTGGATAAATTATGGGATATGTACTCTATGGAATCCACACAGCAGTTAAAAAAATGAAATCCAATCATATGCAACAAAATGGCTGAATATGGAAGACATCATACTTAGTGAAAAAAGCCAGTCCCAAAGGGACAAATACCATATGTTCTCCCTGATCTGTAATAACTAGTAGAGAACCTGAAAGAAAATCTGTAGATGTGGAATTGACACCTTGAGGAGCAACAACTTGAATAGCCCTTGTCTTGACCGTAGAGTAACAGGTTGTTTGTTTCTTTTTTTTTTTTTTTTCGCTTATTGGAAAATGGGATGGGAATGGGAGAGGAAGGAGTAGGTTGGGTGAGAGTGATTTTTGAGTCTTAGACATGAATAGGAAAAATAGCTATCTAAAATGAAATATCACAATATTTTATGGAAAAATTGGTTCATCAAATATTGGGCATGGAGTATGGTTTTCTCACCAAAACAATAAGGCAGAAACATATGAACTCTGGAAATTGCCTCAAAAGAGAGATGCATCTCTCAGTTCAGCTAATCTTTCTGTATTTGAAAAACAGGCATGACATACATAATTCTTTCTTGAAAATATCCCTTGATCATACCCAAATTGAGTTTACAATGGATCTTTCTGTTCTCATTAAAACAACACAAATGTAAGAAGCTTAATAGAGTGAAAGGAAAATGGATTTTTATTATTATGACTTCTCACCTTAACAAGAAATTATATGCATGATTTCAGGCAAATCTAATACTCCTAGTCTCACTTCCTCTTTATACTGCTGATTTACAAATAGAATACTACATCAGAAAAAAATATGAATTGAAGTCAAATATCTTGCATTAAAATCTTTTCTGCTTATTTTTGAGAAAATTAGTTATTAGTATTGAGCCTCATTTTCATAAAGTGTAGTGAAAGAGCTTCAGTTGTTTGTACCACAGCTTTGTAATATATACCAGAAATTTAAGGTTTACTGTGCATTGGAAGTGGTTTGCCTCTCAAGAGTTCAATTGCTGGAGAGTTAATCTCCAATGTGGTGCTATCCAGAAGTCATGCCTAGCCAAAGGTGATTACATCATTGAGGGTACTGTCTCCTGCAGAGATTAATGTAGTTCTCATGGACACCAACTAGTTCCCCCAAATAATGAGCTACTACAAGAGACTGTCCTTGACCTATGACTCCGTCTCTGGCTTTCTGTTTTGCCATGTGGTTTCTGCTTCTTGCCTGCTCTCCTATCCTAATAGCAGCCACCAGGAGGCCACACAGAGGCTGAATTGGTGGAACCAACTGATCATGGTGGTCCTGCTTCCAAAGCTATGAGCTAAATAAACCCTTTTTCTTAATATTTTAACCAACTTCAGGTATGTAATACCTTTACGTCCTAGTTACTGAGTGGGGTCATTTAGAACAAGACTTCATCCCTGAGCCTCCAAACTGTAGGTTCTAGTGGAATCTAAGTCACCCTAGATTTTAACAGTGTAGTTGATATTAAACAAAGCTTCTCCTGACAGAGCTAAAAGAAGCAACACATATAGCAATTTCATGTGTCTAACCTCACATTGTTTATAACTCTATGACAAAAACAAATGGAGAAGATAAATTTAGAAGAAACTCTGTACTACACAGGCTCTGTGACAAATGGAGTTTATAGTCTTGGCAAGTAGCCTCCAAGGTTTTTCAGCACTAGCTGGCACCCTACTTTGGAAATACCTTTCTTGGTTTCTCAGCAACAGTTCAGATATGACAAACAATTCTAGTGTCTCCTTTTTTGGCATCAAAAATTAGCTTAAGCATATTTAAGCATTTCTCTTCTTCTGGCTTCTAAAGTCTCCTTTCACATGAGCTGTTAATCCATCGTTCTGCACACCTTCCCAGAGTCTCTCACGAAAGAGTCTCGAACTGCTCTGCCACTTTAAAAGCATTATTTGTGATATGACTAAGAATGCATCCACCAATGTTTTCATTTTTTCACTGATCAGAATGTGGACAGTTCCTGTTGCAGACAATCTATTCTGCAAATTACTATATGGTTGATTTCTGCTATAATAGGAAGACAGTTCCCAAGCCAATGATAATTTTATTGTGTTGACAGAGTTAGAAACATGCCAGGGGATTCCAATTCAATCCCATCAGGGTGGCATGTACCAATGCCATCTCACCAAAGTGATCAATTTCATTTCACAATTGATCATAATGATAGGTCTAAGAGTCAAAGAGATCACACAAACAAGACTACTGTCTGCTAATACTAACTGATAGAATTAAAAAGGAGAGAATGATCCAACGTGGGAAGCGAGATACACAGCAGACCCATAGAATGGCAGATGTCTTAAACAGCACTCTGGCCTCATAATCAGCCCTTAAGGCATTTGGATCCGGCTGAAAGCCCATGAGAGTATTTCAGACATGGAAAGCCAAGACACCGTGGCAACAACAACAAAAAAATGACCTAAATGAAAGATCTCCGCGAGTGAGATCCCAGAGGAAAGAACAGATCATCAAAGAAGGAGGTACCTTTCTCTGAAGGGAGGAGAGAACTTCCACTTTGACTATGACCTTGTCTAAATAAGATCAGAGTCGGTGAACTCAAAAGGCTTCCAAAGCCTTGGCAACTCCTGACAAGAGCCTAGGGTGATTACTGACGCCATAAAGAAGAGTGTCAATTTGTTAAGTCAACAACAGGAGTCACTGTGCACTTACTCCTCTTGTGGGATCTCTGTCCTTAATGTGTTGTACAATGTGAATTAACGGTATAACTAGTACTCAAATAGTACTTTACACTTTGTGTTTCTGTGTGGGTGCAAACTGTTGAAATCTTTACTTAATATATACTAAATTGATCTTCTGTATATAAAGATAATTGAAATGAATCTTGGTTTGAATGGAATGGGAGAGGGAATGGGAGATGGGAGGGTTGCAGGTTGGAGGGAAGTTATGGGGAGAAAAAGCCATTGTAATCTATAAGCTGTACTTTGGAAATTTATATTTATTAAATAAAAGTTAAAAAAATTATTGTGTTGATATAATAGCCATAATAGAACATACCATAGAGAATACCTTAGGTGCAATCTAGTCTAATCTATCATATTTTCAATTCTTATTGCATAATCCCTAAGCAGTTGATATTCAGTCTCTTGAACATTGGAATTGAAAGGAAATTTGCTAGAAGAGTTTTGGTCATACTTTTCATGCTGAATTTCCCAAGTAGAAAAGTAGTGCATCACAGGGTCATCAGCATTGCTGAGCTTCTGGTCTTCAATGTTGGTTGTGGGTTGGTAAGAAGAGATTCCACCATCCTCTTTGACATTCACAAATTAGACTTAACTGATTAAATGAGCCAAGGACATAAATACTTAACAAAAGCAGAATGTACCATGCATGTTAGAAACAGATGTAACTGTTCCCAGGGCTCTAATTTTCCAAAAAGACAAAATAACACTTTACACAGAATAAAATAATGGAATAAGGCCTAATGTGAGAAAATAGTCTTAACTTTTGTTGCCACAAGCCTTTTATATTTGGGATTTACCATCTGCTATAGTCAGAATCTTGATACATATGCCCAGGATGTCCATGTCCTAATCCTAAGAACTGTGTATATGTTAAGTTTTATGGCAGTGGGGAGTTAAGTTTGCTAATCAGCTGACTTTAGGTGAGGAGATTGTCCTGGTTTATCCAGGCGGGCTCATTGTAATCACAAGGGTCTTTTACGGTGGAAAAGGAAGGCAGAAGGAAAAGTCAGAGGGATGTGTTGTGAAAATAAACATATTGGCTTTTGCTGGCTTTGGAGATGGCATGAAATAGGGAGTACAGGTGACCTCAAGAACCTGGGAAGGTCAAGGAAACAAAATTCTCACTGGGAAATGCATCCCCGAAACCCTTGGTTTTAGTCCAGAGATTAATTTAAAGTAACTCTCAGTTTTGATTCCATCTTGAAACTCTGACCTAAAAATGTGTAAGATAATAAGTCTGTGTTGTTTTAAGACACCAAGGTTGTGGTTGTTTATTGTAGATGCAAATAGAAAACAAGCACACGTTCTGACATAGGTTGGTTTTAGACTCTACAATGATGCTTCATGTCCAAGTGTTCTATCAGAATGCATTCCCAGGAAAAACCAGAAGTAGACGAATGTAACTAGGATGAAAAGGAGGCCAAGCAAGAGAAACCAGTTATGCTAAGTCCCGGGGGGATCTTTGGTTCAATCCCATGCGGAGCAACAGTAATGTATTTACACTTACTGTTGTTAAGAAGGTGGATTTCACGTTAGGTGTTCTTATCACAATGAAGTAAACCTGCTGGAAAAATTCCACAGGGAAGCTTTGCAAACAAGCGTGGGTCATCCTAAGTCAAAAGGCCGGGGAACACGTTATTAATCTGACTCTGGCCAGACCTTGTTTACACACTGCCAGGGAGGTGAGGACAGAGGGGTAAATTCCTGGGCGTTTTGAGATGAGATCTCCACACATCTAGGATTGATCAATCTGAAGGTCTGAGGGCATCTACCTCTCCATAGGCAGCAGTGTCAACTACTGTGATGAAAGCCGCCTAGGAGCTCACACATATGAAAATGGTAAAGAAGGCCGGCGCCGCAGCTCACTAGGCTAATCCTCCGCCTTGCAGCGCCGGCAAGTTCTAGTCCTGGTTCTAGTCCTGGTTGGGCTCTAGTCCTGGTCAGGGCACAGGATTCTGTCCCGGTTGCCCTCTTCCAGGCCAGCTCTCTGCTGTGGCCAGGGAGTGCAGTGGAGGATGGCCCAAGTGCTTGGGCCCTGCACCCACATGGGAGACCAGGAGAAGTACCTGGCTCCTGCCTTCAGATCAGCGTGGTATGCTGGCCGCAGCGCACCGGCCACGGCAGCCATTGGAGGGTGAACCAACGGCAAAGGAAGACCTTTCTCCCTGTCTCTCTCTCACTGTCCACTCTGGCTGTCAAAAAAAAAAAAAAAAGAAAGAAAAAAAAAAGAAAGAAAAGAAAAAGAAAATGGTAAAGAGACCTGAGTAGAGGTGGGTTAACTACTAACAGTGTCTGCTAATGCTGCTTGCACCAGAGGAATTTTTCGGAGAATAAAAGCACTTCCATCTCAATGATTATTAACACAAAGTAGATTTTTCTTTGTTTCTATATGAAATTCAGCTACTGAAAGGATATAGACAATACAATCCAGGAAAAGAAAGCAGACCGAGGACCAAATGTTCCTGAAAAGTCTTCTCACATTCTCAGAGACTTGTACAATTCTAATAAAATCTAATCATCAATAAACAGTTGGAGTAACTGTCGTTGTTCTAGAAACAATCTGAGAATCCAGGGTGCAGAATTCACTTCTCAGACTTCAGTGGAAGTTGTCATATGGTTACAGAAGTGAAAAATAATAAAGTAACCTGATTTTCAATCTGTCATTGCTTGAAAACTTGTTACATGACCCAAACTACTCTGACCATACTCAGCCTCTCTACATTAACTGTCTGTAAAACAATCCACCACATCAGAATTACCTGCATCACTTGTCTTATCTCAAGTGGTCCTGAATGAACATCATCTTTAAGATTATATGTTTAGACTGATTATTTTTCCCCAGTAAATCAGTTCTTTTCCTGACTGCTCTTCCTTGATTAACAGCATCATGAACATTCTGCCTTCCAAGTTAAATTTATTAGATTTTGACTTCTTATCCTTAAACCCAGTGTCAAGTGTGCCACTGCTCTGAGATAATCTCCTCTCTGTTTTTACCTGTGTCTGCAACTTCTGACACAAATTCAATTTTGTTTTATATTGCTGTCACAGCCTAACATATTGAGCCCAAGGTAGCTTATAGAAAAACTAAAAGCGTTTTCCCCACATCACTTCCTTGGCTAAATTCCAAAATGAATCGCTTTTCACAACATAGGAAATATGCCCAAAATATTCCATTTTTTGCATGAAGGGTCAAAGCCTGATCGATCTCTTATTACTGAACATTATTCTGTTTGACATCATCCTGTTTGTTTCCTTTACAGACTTTTTCTGGCAAGATACTGGCTGAAATGCCTCGTTAAACTCAAAGCAGTATGCATTTTACATTTTCCTGTATCCCTCCACACCTGGTCTTGTAAAAGTTGCATATGTATATTAATTATTCTTTTCATGATCTCTTCAAGTATATATCAGAACCAATCACCTAGAAGACATTCCCTTGTTCCCTATGAACAAGGTGCAAACAGTATATTTCCCCAAAATCTCTCATCGGAGAAATGTGGTTTAGTTTTCCTGAAAGCTCACCCAAACTGACTAGATTTTTTCCTGAGATAAATACTAATTGAAGTAAAAACTAATGTTCTTCAGACAAGAGTCATTTTGATTAAGCCATAGACATCAAAGAAAATGAAAGTATGTTCTCTGCATTTCACATAAACATAAAAAGTAAGTTTTCTAGTTTCCCTCCTTGTGTACTGAGTATCTGTAGAAAGTGTAAGCTACAACAGATCCGGGCTGATGTGGTGGCGGAGCAGGTAAAGCTGCCGCCTGCAGTGCCAGCATCCTATGTGGGTGCCAGGCCGGGTCCCAGCTGCTCTACTTCCAATCCAGCTTTCTGCTGTGGCCTAGGAAAGCAGTAGAAGATGGTCCAAACCCATGGGCCCAGCACCCACATGGGAGACCCAGAGGAAGCTCCTGGCTCATGGCTTCGAATCGGCACAGCTCCAGGCATTTCACCTATCTGGGGAGTGAACAGGCAGATGGAGGACCTCTCTCTCTGACTCTGCCCCTGCCTCTGCCTTTCAAACAAATAAATAAATAAATCTGTAAATTAAAAAAGATACAACAGATCAGAATTATAGTTAAATGGTGACAAAAGCCGCAGTCTTTATTTTCAAGTGTTAGTAAAGATGTTTCATTTAAATTATTTTACCCACTTAATCAGACAGGAAACAACGTATGTATACCAATGTGACTGCTTTTTAAGCGAATCTTCTTTTTCACATCACTCCACAGCTGTCTGAATCACATAATCATATTTCTACTGTCTTTTCCTTTTTCTGCTTGTCACTGTAATTAATGGCTCTCTGAGTATGAAACAAAGCTGTAAATTCTCAGCAGAAAGCAATGCAGAGCTGTAAGCAGATCAAAAAAGAGAGGATTAACAAGTAGCAACCCCAGGGAAGCCCAGGACTAGAAGCACGGCAGTGAAATGGTCAGTTTTATTGTTTCCTTATCTGCAAAATGCAAGACTTCCAAGGAGTAAAAAGATCTGGACTAACTATTCCAAGGTGTCTTACTTATAAAGTTATATAATACCATAAATTATATATTCATCTCCAGTCTCGAATATGATAAATTTTCATATCTCTTAATATATAAAAGTGCCTATGTTTCTTAAGTCTCTAATAATTTTTACTTATTTGAAAGGAAAAGAGAGAAGGAGAGCTCTTCCACCCACTGGCTCACTCCCCAAATGCCCACAGCAGCTGGGACTGGACGAGGCTGAAACCAGGAGCCCAGCACTCCATTCTGATCTCCCATGTGGGTGGCAGAGACCCAACTACTTCAGCAAGTACCAAGTACTTGCTGCCACCAAGAGTGCACCATTAACAGGAAGGAAAATGGATCAGACATGAAGCTGGGACTTGAACCTGGGCACTCAGCAGTGGGATGCAGGTGTCACAAGTGTCAGAGGAGAAAGTTTAGGTTATGGATTTGAGATCTTTCTTCTATTTTATAGATGGCAGTTACAGCTATAAATTTACATCCAAACCTTGCTTTCAAGCATTCCATAAATTTCAGTAGGTTGTTCTTCATTTTCATTAAATTCAAAGACTTTGTAAGTCCTCTTACGATTCTTTGTTGACATATTGGCTATTAAGAAAATCGTTTTTTTCATCGCCTTATATAATGTGCACTTGTTTAACATTTTTTATAGTCAGAAAGTATTTTTGTATTGTTTCTACCTTTTTAAAATTTATTCAGTTTTGTTTTATGGCTTAGTATATGGTCTACGCAAGCAAACTTTTTTGTATGCTTGTAAAGGATGTATTTCCTGTTGTTGAGGAAAATGTTCTATTTATGTCTGTTAGGTCTACTTTACTCATATTGTCCTCCAACTATCCTGTTTCTTTGTTAATCTTCTTTTGAACTATACTCTTCGATTTTCTATTTTGCCCTTTATTTCCATCAATTTTCCATCATGTTTTGGTGCTTTGTTGCTAATTGTATACAAGTTACTTATGTCTCTTGATTGACCCTTTTATTATTTTAGAGTAACAGAAAGTAAAAAGTAATAGTAATAAAATAACAATATGATATAACAATAAGTAAAAAAGAAAAGGAACAGAAATTTAAAACTTACTCTTGATTGCCAGTAACATTTTTTGTTTTAAAATCTATTCTGTATGATGTTACTATAGCAACTTCAGCTTTTTTATGATTTCTCTTTGCATGCTATGCTTTTCCATCCTTTTATTTTCTATATATTTTAATCTGTGATTCTAAAGTGGATTTCCTGTAGGCAGCACATAGTTAGATTTTATTTTAACCAGCCTGATGAGATTTGTCTTTCAGTAAAATTGTTCAGTTAATTCACATTTAATGGTATTATTAAATATACAACTATTACTTTAATTTCCATTTTCTATTTCATTCTCTTTTTGCTTCTCTATTCCTCTTTTACTGGAGTCTCTGCATTCGTGACTATTTTCTAATGAAATATTTATTTAAGGTTTTTTTAATTAGTTTTTTTTTTTTTTTTTTGATAGGCAGAGTGGACAGTGAGAGAGAGAGACAGAGAGAGAAAGGTCTTCCCTTGCCGTTGGTTCACCCTCCAATGGCCGCCGCTGCAGCCGGCGCACCGCACTGATCCGATGGCAGGAGCCAGGAGCCAGGTGCTTTTTCCTGGTCTCCCATGGGGTGCAGGGCCCAAGCACCTGAGCCATCCTCCACTGCACTCCCTGGCCATAGCAGAGAGCTGGCCTGGAAGAGGGGCAACCGGGACAGAATCCGGCGCCCCGACTGGGACTAGAACCCGGTGTGCCGGCGCCGCAAGGTGGAGGATTAGCCTATTGAGCCACGGCGCCGGCTCTTTAATTAGTTTTTGAAACATTTCCTTAGTTATTGTTCTAGGGTTTACCGTTTCCTATTTATATTAACTTATTTTATTTATTACTCCTACAACTTCCTTCTCTTTTCCCTCTTCATATTATTTATTTACTTATATACTCTATAAATACAACAACGTCAATATATCATGGTTATGATTACTACTTTACTTTTTTTTTTTTTTTTTTTTTTTTATTTTTGACAGGCAGAGTGGACAGTGAGAGAGAGACAGAGAGAAAGGTCTTCCTTTGCCGTTGGTTCACCCTCCAATGGCCGCCGCTGCAGCCGGCGCACCGCGCTGATCCTATGGCAGGAGCCAGGATCCAGGTGCTTTTCCTGGTCTCCCATGGGGTGCAGGGCCCAAGCACCTGGGCCATCCTCCACTGCACTCCCTGGCCATAGCAGAGAGCTGGCCTGGAAGAGGGGCAACCGGGACAGAATCCGGCGCCCTGACCGGGACTAGAACCCGGTGTGCCGGCGCCGCAAGGTGGAGGATTAGCCTATTGAGCCACGGCGCCGGCCCCACTACTTTACTTTTTTATTTGTATAAAGGGAACAGATTTCTCATATACAGTGTTTTTGGTTTTTCTAAATCTGATTTATTTCTTTTTTATTTATTTATTGACAACAGTAATTATACATATTTATGGGGTACAATATAATATTCTAATATATACTTACATTTTAATGACCACATTAGGATAATTAGCATCCATTGCTTCATATATTCAAGGTTTCTTTGTAGTGTGAACATTCAGAAGTCTTTTTTCTAACTATTTATAAAAGTACAGTATGTTATTGTTAACTATTATTACCCTACTGTGCAATAGAACACCAACAGGATTGTTTTTACAATAAAGAAAGAAAGTACTTTTTAATTAAATAAAAGTAAAGCTTTATGAGGTTTGATTTATCTATCTATATTTTTTTTTTGAGAGAGAGAGAGAGAGGTGGTTAACTTTGGAGAAGAATCCAAGAATGGTGCATCTTTTGTGAGCACTTAGGCATTACTATAGCTTGTGAGACATAGATAATGCCCTCCACTTAACACATTGAAACGATGTAGACTTTGTGATCAAGTTTTCTTATTAACTCTCATAATCCAACTCTTTTAGGACAGAGGTCCTGCATGGGACGTTAGTGCACAGTGACTCCTGTTGTTAATTTAACAATTAACACTCCTATAAATGATGTCAGTGACCACACAAGGCTCTTGACTTGAGCTGCCTAGGCTGTGGAAGCCTTTTGAATCCACTGACTCCTTCCATATTTATACAAGTCCATAGGCCCACTAGAAGTCCTCTCCTCCCTTCAAAGTACATCTTTCCTTGATGACCACTTCTTTCTGTTGGGGTCTCACCCACAGAAGGCTTTCATCATGTATACAGTTTTAAGAGTGTAATGATACTTCTCACTCTACCCTCCTTCCTCCCTCACTCCCAATATGATGATTATTATCCATTATTGGATAATGGAGACCTTTGAAATAAGTCAACAAAGAGCAAGTATATATTTATAGGTTTTGTTTTATTAATTGTCTTATTTATCATTTCCAGATCTATTCACATGGATTTGAGGTATAACCTGGAGTCGTTTACTTAGCCAGATTGAACTGGTGTCATTTATTTAGCCCAACTGAGCTATGCTCCCACCTAACTCCTTTGTGCTGCTCTTTGGGTCTGTTAACAACAAATTACCTCGCTGTTTGTTTACCTCTTGATATCTTTTGTCTTCATTTTGAAAGATAGATCTGCTAGATATAGAATCCTTGGTTGTTTCTTTTTTTCCTTTTTGCTTTTTTCTTTTGAGCACATTGGTTGTGTTGTGCCCCCACTTCTCTGCCTTCTGGCCTCCATTATTTTATTGGGAACTTATCTTCAATCTTATTGAAGTTTCCTTGTAAATCGTGAATCATTTTTCTTCTGCTGCTTCAATATTTTTCCTTGCCTTTGGTGTTCAATATTTTCACCATGATGTGTCTGTGGATTTCTCTGTATTTATACCACTTGGCGTGTGCTGAGCCTCTGGATGGACAGAATAATGTTTCCCAGTAAATTTGATAACTTTTCAGCTATTCTTTCTCAAAATTTTTCTCAGTTCTTTTCTCTGTTCTTCAGAGATTCTCTAACATCTCTATCATAGGAAGATAAATCAAGTCTAAAAGCAACTAAATCACCAATAGTACACACAGAATTTTTTTTTTTTTTGACAGGCAGAGTGGACAGTGAGAGAGAGAGAGAGAGACAAAGGTCTTCCTTTGCCGTTGGTTCACCCCCCAATGGCTGCTGTAGCTGCTGATCCAAAGCCAGGAGCCAGATGCTTCTCCTGGTCTTCCATGTGGGTGCAGGACCCAAGGACGTGGGCCATCCTCCACTGCACTCTGGGGCCACAGCAGAGAGCTGGACAGGAAGACGAGCAATCTGGATAGAATCCGGCGCCCCGACCGGGACTAGAACCTGGTGTGCCAGTGCCTCAGGCAGAGGATTAGCCTAGTGAGCCACGGCTCTGGCCTACAGATTTTATTTTGACTTCTGATACTTCAAGATGACAAACACACAAATAAATAAGCAATCATCTTATAAACGCTATGTAATTACTTGATCTTGCCTATTTTTAAATTATTTTCAAATGTTCACACAGTTCTGTATTAAGATGGATTGCAAGATTAAATATGACCTTTATTATTCCTAATATATATTTTCCATATAATTGTGACTATTAAAAATAGCATATAACATTTTGTATGATAAAATACATAATTATATATGTATGATTGGCTTTACGGCTTTACAAACTGTACATTTTGTGCCTATTACATATATTTAAATCTCTACAAAACTATATGTAAGTAATAATTTCAAATAGCTTTAATAAATATTTTATGTATTTTACAAGGGCAATATACTTTCAAAAGCATTTCTCAGGTATAAAAGATTTTTTATTTTAAGAAACTATATACATTTATATGGATGAGGCTACATATTTGATAACATATGGCAAATTATATCTACAAACTGAAAGCAGTTAATGAAATTACTGGCACCTAGGACAGTGTCCAAATATGGTAAATCATATGCAAAAGAAGTTTTAAGAGCTTTCTTTCCATGAAGACCCACCCATAGCCTTCCAGTCAGAATCTCCTACAATGTGGCCCATAAATTTACAGTAGCTATTATGTCCTCAGATAACTTTTGTGCACACTAATATTTGAAAACCATGGATCAAAAAACCAAGTAATAATAAATGTACCCTAAACATACAACCTGTTTCTTAAATATCAAAAATCATTGTGAGATAAAGCAAAGAACTCTTGAAGATGGTACAGGAACAGCGAAGTCAAGTTTGTTTGCTAGAATTTAGCTTTAATATGTAAAAATAACTATAAAACTCAAACAGAATAAAAATGAAAAAGTTACTATAAATAAATTACGAAACACATACACAATCAGAACAAATAAAAAATATTTTTAGTCATGTGTGAATGGGCATAATCATACAACTCAATCAGTCTTGGCATGGGATACATTAGTCGAAGTTTGATGTTTCTGTTTTGACAGTCAAACCATAAAGGGTATGAAAAGCAAAGAAATTGATTTATCCTCCTTTTATTCTAGTGTAAATGGATAAAGGCATATTAAAGAGCTAGAATTTCACCAAAGGTCATTTAAAACAAAGCACTATATTCACTTTTTACAAATACTAATTATATTTTCACTCAAATTTCAGTATTTCAAAATGAAATTGCTCTTCATTTCCATGCCAAAACATCTTTACAAAACTTGTTACAGATTATTTCCAATACCTTTTCCTAGGCAATTTGGCATCAGCAATCTTGAGACAACAACATTCATATGGTAATAGTTATATTTGTTTTTCACTAGGGCCCTCTCAGCCAATTTTTTTCATTTTCAGCCTGCACATGCTGAACTCTAAAACATGATTTAATTATTTTATTTGAATATGAGTATTTAGAAATCAATTAATATCCTATATGTTGCCAGCTTCTTCTCACCCCCAACTTGAAGCGTGGCTGTCACTCTGTGAATGTTTCTTTTGATTCTATTTTCCAGGTTCCAGTAAGCCAATCTACTTGAGTTTGAACTTCAATTTTCTCTTCTTAGTTGCATGAGATTGGGAGAGTGTTGATCTCTTTGACATTCACATTCCTCATCTATAAAACAAAATAATATTTCCTTTGCAGTGTTGTCAGCAGTAAAGGAGTTAATGAGATAACAGGTGCAGCAGAGTGCTTGGCACATAGTAACTTGTTCCAGTTGTTATCGCTGCCTAGCAAATTACTCCAAAACAAAGGGGGAAACACTTCATTTTGCTTCTCTTTTATCAGGTTAGGAATTTGGGAAAGCTGTGGCTAGACCTTTCATTCAAAGGGTCCTGATATGGTTGCTCCCAGATGTTGATGGGGGCTACAGTTTTCTGAAAGCTCAAATGACCCCACGTCAAAGATGGTTCATCTAAACACTGCCAGCTGAAGGGGTATAAAAGTCTGCTCTAAGATCGGAAGCACAAAAGTTTGGAGAAGAGGCAAGTGAATGGAGCAACAGAAGTGGAACAGAGTATGCAAGTATCACACAAATGCCTCCTGAAGAACATCCACAACTGAGGAGGCATCAACAACCCACTGACTATCTCATAGTGTTAGCTATCGTATTTACTGAGTAACAGTGATGTTTTAACAATGCACTATGTATGAAGTGACCTTTGGTTAAGGAACAGGGACTATAAATGGAGTAACCAGCATAGGTTTTTTTTTTTTTTTTTTTTTCTCACCAAGAATGATCTAGTTATTGGCATTAGGAAGTGCCTTACCACTAGCAGCAACGTGAAACCAATAGTAAGGTGATTAGCCAATCATCTGATTTCAATTTTGTTACATTGGAACTCTTCTACCCAGTATCATCCTTACCAAAATTGAAATCTGGATTCTCTTTTTATACCAGTTGAGCTTTTTCCAGCTACTTACCTATTTTCCTACTATTTATCTATTGCCTGAACCATAGTATCATGTGCAGCATTACCTCACACAGACCAGTTTCACGTTAAAGGAGATTTAAGAATAGGCACACACACACACAGAATCCATTGGACTCATCACACAGAAGTAGTTAGCCTGATGAAACAGTAAAATAGCTCACTAACAGCTTTGCAGAAGTATCAGTTTAGGAATGGCATCCTATGAGTTTGGAACATAATCCTCTAGAATGTGGTTCACACTCTGGGCCAGTAGCCTGTTCCCAGCTCATGTCCGCAAGAGATGTAACGTACAGCTCTGGGGATCAGAGGTAGAAATGGGATTAGTACTTCTTATCCTCACTCCCAATGACCTGCTCTCAGAATGTGTGCCTCCTCACTCACAGATCATTTTAAAAATCCTATTTGCAATGATGGAATGCTCTTATCAGGGCACACAGCAAGGGCTCTACCACATTTGAAGCTACAACTTTTTCCTGGCTATGTTGGGCTTGTGCTAGGGGATCAGCTAGAAAAGAGTTCACCATACTGGGGATGGCAATTGACCTTAATTACTCTGGGGTGTAAGCATTGTTACACAGTGGAGCCAGACAAGAATACACCCGGAAAGGAGGAGACACACTGCGATGTCTTTTGGTGCCTCCCTGCTCAGTGACAACAGAATCAGCAGTTACAGCAACCATAGCACAACAAGGGCAAAGCAACTAGGAACTTGGACCCCTAAGGATAAAGCCTGGGATCACTGCACTAGACACATAACTAGACCAGCTACTGGCCAAATAGAAGAGAAATTCAAAATAGGTGGTAGAGGAAAGAAAATATTAATTGTGGCTTTAGGACCAGCTATAGCAATAAGACTTGTGGTTCATCCAACACTCTTGTATTAAATCCTTACAAGGCTGGCCGCTGTAATGAAATAGCTCTATGGTATATTGGAGGGCATGAGAGAAACTAAGATGTAATAGGGATGAATAATATGCAAAAGGGAAGGCACTGCTTGACTCAGACTTGAGATAGCATCTCTCAGTTCCTGCCTGGGCATTTTGTTCATTTCCTTGTTTGGTTTTGGTTTTGGTGCTCTGACCGGCGGCGTCTGCAAGAAACTACATCATTCAGAAATTCAAGGAAGTAAATACATGTGGTTTTCCTTCACCAGTGGGAGACAGATGCTAAAGGATAAATGTTCATGCCTATCAATATACTATTGGTCAATTCTGAAATATATCAGTAAGACTGTTTAGAGGGAACCACAGAATTGAGCATGACTGGTGTGATCAACTCTAATGCAATCATGCTTGCTCTTCTTCCTTTCTGTTCAACCCACCACCACTTGCTTTCCAGGGAGTTTTCATGAATAAACTACCCATACATAAGACTTTCTCTTAGACTCTGTCTTCATGGGCCGACATTGTGGTGCAGTGGGTTAAGCAGCTGCCTGGGATGTTGGCATCCTGTATGAGTCCCAGTTCAAATTCCAGCTGCTCCACTTCTGATCCAGCTCCCTGTTAATGCACCTGGGAAAGCAGTGGAAGTTGCCCCAAGTGCTTGGATCTCTGAACCACATGGGAGACCCTGATAGAGTTCCAGGCTCCTGGCTTCAGGCTGGCCCAGCCCTGGCTGTTGCAACCACTTGAGGAGTGAATCAGCAGATAGATTTCTCTCTCTCTCTTTCTCTCTCTCTTACTTTCAAATATATAAAATAAATCTTGGAAAAAAAAAAAACTTCTTTTAGATGATGTCTAAGGCAAACGACTAAGATCATGGTAATCCAGATGGAAGAACTTCAGGAACCTGAAAATGTCACTGCTTGGGACCTTACATTTTACAAAGGAACCTGGCAAGCTTTCCTTGTTTATTAGAATAAGACTTAAATCAATTAAGTGGTGTATAGAGTTTTTAGAAAATAACTTATGGGAGCATTTAATTTTAATTATTTCTGCTTCTAAGCCTGGAAACTATCACAATATTTTGATCTAAAGAATCTAGCACATGACATATCCAAGTTTGGAAATATTTCAGCCTGACCCTCCCATTTATGTCATTGGGTTGCACATGTGAAAATCCAAAGACAATGTTTGGCTGGCCTTTACACGAAGAGCGTTCTCCACGCTGTGGCAGAAGACACTGACGCATGTCTTCTTTCATGATTTCAAAATACTTTCCACTCATCTCTGAACATTTCTCAATAAATCTGGAGAAGCTGGTGTCCTCCAACAAGATGAGTTTGGTGTTCACAAACATTATTTCCATCTTCCTCTGCTTAGTGCATTTCTTAAACATTCTCTATTAGTATGCAAATGACTTCAGAGTTTGTTTTGAATAAACAAATTTCAAAATCTCCAAGATTCACTGTTGGCACATGGGATTTAAAGATTAGACAAAAAGTATCATGTAAATATGATTGTCGACAAATTTTAGTCATTGAGATTTTCAGATTTGTCACAATTCAAACATTATATTCCTGAAAATTAAACTTGGACTTTATTAGTGTTTGAGATAATTTTAAGAAACTCCCCATATGTTTATGACTCCCAAGCAAATTTTTTAAGACTTATTTATTTATTTGAAAGTCAGAGATACACAGAGAGAAAAGAGAGGAGAGAGAGAGAGAGGTCTTCCATCCACTGGTTCACTCCCCAATTAGCCGCAACAGCCGGAGCTGTGCTGATCTGAAGCCAGGAGCCAGGAGCTTCTTCTGGGTCTTCCACGTGGTTGCAGGGGCCCAAGGACTTGCACCATCTTCTACTGCTTTCCCAGGCCATAGCAGAGAACTGGACCAGAAATAGAACAGCCAGGACTGGAACTGGCTCCCATATGGGATGCTGGCAATGCAGGCTTTACCTGCTATACCACAGTGCTGGCCCTCAACAAGAAAATTTAGAGAGTCTAGAAGTTCTTTATACAATTTCAAATTAGATGGTGATGATAACTTATATAAAGTTAATAGTCATAATTTATATACTATCTTCAAATATAAGATTTATCACTTTAAAATTAGTCTATTCTTGACCCATCAGAAAAGACTTGAATTTAAGTGAATAATGATGCTGATCATAAATTATTATAGCTAGCACTTACTGAGCACTTCTTATGTCACAAGTATTTTGTTAAGCACTTTGCACATATGATTCTAATTAATTCTCAAAGAACCATATCGATGGATACTGATATTATCTCCATTTTGTAGCTGCTGTTACTCAGGCACAGAGAGATTAAAACTTCCACACTTAAACTCAGCTTGTAAATCACCAAGTAGCAATGAAATTCATTCAAAGAACCAAAATAGAGTGAAAAAATGCTTTATATTTCTCAAAGATGTGTATTACTAATTATGTCTTTCAATTTAGAGAAATGAGATGATCAAACAATAATAGCTAATAGTCTCTTCAAATAATTCCAGCTCCTGTTATGGATCAACCAGTAGTTCTAAGAGTCATTTTAGAAATAGGTTTTCTTTTATTTTAAATGAGCTATAATGTGAGCAGCGACACTGAAAAATTAAAAGAACCCTTGAAATATGTGTTTCAGTTATTAAATTTCAGTGGGGCTTTAACTATTTTTCTACTGGACTTCTATTGTTGTATCTAGAGCATCTGTTCTTAGGCTTTAATAAACATGTCTGTCATTATATTGCCAAATGCTAAAAAACACACAAAACTTCCAGCCTTGTGATGAATGTATTTTTTCCCTGCAACGGTCATGCCATGCATGCTTGCGTTTTGTTTCTCTCGCCTCGCATTGCCATTGTGTTCAATAAAAGTGCCTTCAGGCTGCTTAAGTTTATTTAGTGCAGAGGGGATTTCTGGACTCTCCGTAGAGTCCTTGGGGATTTCTGTAATCCTTTCCCAGCTGTTCTCTCTGCACCTGGCTGTGTTCCGAGGAGATGATGCAAGACTGTGAAATGGGACTGCGCGTGGGATCCAGCTGAGGGGAGAGCGTGCCGGAAGGTCGCAGCTATCCGCAAGTCAACAGAACCGCCACTTGCCAGGCCTGGGGTCACGGGGTTAGAGGTTGTCCTCCATCCACAAGGACAAACAGACCAACTGCGCTCAGCATGTTCCATCCCAGATGTCCCTCCCACCATTTATGGGACATCGGGTGGTGCCTCACATTTTTTTCCCTTTCCTGCTAATGTGGCTCCATGAGCCTCATTATAAATTACTTCACCCGGTGACGGATCGTATTGTATTATGATCAGGGCAGGCCCTGAGTATGATGAAGAACCAAGCCGGCTACATCTTCTACTAAAGCCTGCTCTCGTGTCATCTTCAAGCACTGCTGTGTTTCCCTTCTCTATCCAGTTTTGCACTCATCTGATGTGAAAGTGTCATGCTTGTGCCATGCCTTAGCCTGAGCTCCCCCATGGGTCGCTGTTCTAGGTCTTATCCCCAGGAATGTTCACTTGTGAGCTGCCCCCTCCCCCTGTTGCATCACCACAGACCCTGTGGTATTTTATTGACATGGAGTTTGCAATAGGATTTAATACTCCAATCAGGTTTGAATTTTGGAAAGGTCTTCTAGATATCATTTGTTATGCCCCCAAATAGAGCTGAACTAAAGAATTTCAAATAGCCTTTGACACGGGAAAGAGCAATATTTGAAAATTTGTTGAGTTTCTGCTATCTGTAAACCATCATTGCCTTCTCCACATGTAATTATTAATTATACATTTTCATCCCCCTTAGAGAAGACAGAAAGCATTTTTGTCCACTGCTCCGAATTTGCATTTTGGAGGAATTCTCCGCACCTCATAATGCAGATCTTAGACTTTCGGTCCTTTCCCAGGCTGTCCAGTTTGTTCAGTTCAACCCCAGCTAAACGCCTTCCTCAAACGTTATCTTTTCCAAGATAAAAGTCAAAGTAAGGCTAGATAAGAGTGCAGGGTCTCTAAAAGAGGGAGGTAAGTCCTAGTCCCTCCAAAATTCTATGATTTTGTTTAATAATCTGACATTACTCTAAGGGAGTATTCTGCATCAGGCAGAAATGATCAATTATTATTTGTCTAGTATCTTATGCCCAGGGAGAATTGTAGGGAACCTGGAATCTGGAGTTGGAAAAATATGATGCTCCATTCTCACTTCTACCCTTTTAGCTGTGGGACTTGATCAAGTTAGTGACTTTCTGTGTCTGTTTTCCTGCAGATAAAACAGATAAAATAAAACTTACCAATCAGGATGGCTGCAAAATTAATTTCTATAACATACTGTATATAAATATCTTATAAGTAGTATATACTTAATTTCTTTTTTAAAAATTTATTTATTCATTTGAAATTCAGAATTACAGAGAAAAAGAGAGGGAGAGACAGATAGAAAAATCTTCCATCCACTGGTTCACTTCCCAGATGACCAAAACAGTCAGGGCTGGGCCAGGCTGAAGTCAAGGGCCAGGAGTTTCTTCCAGGTCTCCCACATGGGTAGCAGGGTCCTAAGCACTTAGGTCATCTTCCACTGTTTCTCCCAGGTCATTAGCAGGAAGTTGGATCAGAAGTGGAGCAGTTGGGACAAGAACCGGTGCCCATATTTGATTCTAGCATTGCAGGTGGTGGCTTTAGCCACTATGCCTCAATTCTAGCCCCTGTGTATACTGAATTTAAGAAAAAAAGGAAGGTAAGAAAAATCAGGAAAAAAATAAAATAAGCAATAAACAGCCAGCTGACACACAAAAAAACTGTCCTCAAATACTATGGTGAATGGCATATCCCATAGAGGCAGCTCTTTTGTAGCTGTGTAATACCTCTAGAAAAACAGTCTACTCTGATACAACACACAAAAGCTTCTGTGGTTCAGGAGACAGTCTTTTTCCAGCCTATTCTTCAAGGCATTAATCTTCCACTCTAGTGTTGGCTCATTCATATCAGTGCCAGGTTTCCTGTGCTGTCTCACTACTTTTGCATAAACCATTCTTCCCACCTAGAAAATATTTTCCACCTTAATTCCTGAAGAAACTGAGATGCAACCTTATTTTGTTGATTTTTTTTTTTTAGATGCAGGGAGAAGGACAAATAAAGAGAACTCTCATCCGTTAGTTTATGCCTCAGATATTCACAATGGCCAGGGTTTTGCCAAGATCCAAAGCTGAGTGTGGAGAACTCAATCCAGCTGTTACAGGAGTGACAGGTGCCCAATCCTTTTAATACACCACCAATGCCTCCCAGGGTCTGCATTAGCAGGAAGTAGGAGTCAGGAACCAGATCCAGGCATTGAACTCAAGCACTCTAAAACAACATACAAGCAACTGAATCAGCATCTTAACCGCCAGGCCAAATGCCCTCCTAAGGCACAACTTCTTTATGAACACCGACCTTCCTCTGCAACACACACACACACATACATATACACACACAAGTATGCATATACCAGCTCTCTCCTTCGCTTGTACCCATGCTGTACCACAAGATTCCCAAACTGGGATGACGCATTGCATGAACTGATATGAATGAACTTCAGGAAATTGAAAATTTCTTGAAATTCTAAGTGATGTTTTCTTCATGTGTGCCTTTGCATATTTATTTTTAAGTACAATTTGCGTGTTTCGTCATATTCTCATTAGGGCCCGTGATCCAAAAGAATTTCAGAAGCATTGCTGAACCTCTGGGGTGGAAATCAACACTATTTAGCAATAGTGTTTGCAGGGGTCAGGTGTTACTAATCTCTGTTTTTTTCAGCCTCTAACATTTACTACATACTCAGAAGGCATTTGATGGGTGATTAATTGCATTTGCAAGAGAGCATTCTCAGGGTAGTGGAGATTATGGTCACAGTGCTACTTAAGGAAAAATGACATCCATGAAACACAAAAGTCCATCCTTGTCCAGCTGCTATTAGATAAAGCTTGGTTGGTTCCGTTCACAATTTGCTAATAATTAGTGCTCTTTCTACATACAAAATTAATTATAGCACAATAAAATCCAGTAGCATTTGTTCTTAATTCTCCTCTGATCTGCATTCTGTTGTTTATTCTCATTTGTTCTGATAAGGTCCGTTGTCTCTAATGTTGCTTCATAAAGGGTAAGAAATAAATCAATGGTATTTAGCTTTTCTAACCATCTGGTCTGGCAAGCATCCCAAAGTTAATGTTTAAATCTGGGTGCAGTGCATGTATTTTGTCTTGTCTTATGGAACATCTTTTGAGGCAGGAATTGCCGTCTATTCTCTCTGAGAAATTTGATCTTTTTTAATTTTTAAATTTTTAAAAAATGTTTCACTAGTGTATAAAAATTATAGATATTTATAGGAGCCATGTGACATTTTGATGCATACATTGCCTAAGGTTCCACCCAAGGTAAAACTAACTATTCCCTCAAACATTTATCATTTCTTATGCTGAAAACATTAAAAACCCTTTCTAGCTCTTTTTTCAAATATATATATATATGTATATATATATAATGTATTATTTTTAGTTGTCCTAGTGTGAAACAGAACCCCAGAACTTCTCCCTCCTATGTGTGACTTAGTAGGTGTTAGTCTACTTATTGATAAGTCAACCTGATCAATATGAATACCATAGGTTTCCATTAGGTGTTACTCTGCTCAGCTACACAGCAAAGGCCATAACTGGTCACCTGGAAACATTTCACTTGGGACGCTTTCTTTTCCGGTTTAGGGTAAGGTTACTAAACATTTTCCCATATAGGGTCAGAGAGTATATAATGCAGGCTTTGCATACCATAGTTTCTTTTGCGGGAGTTCAATGCTTCTATTACACTGTAAAAGCAGCCATAGACAAGGCCTGGTGCCGTGGCTCACTTGGTTAATCCTTCGCCTGTGACGCCAGCATCCCATATGGGCGCCGGGTTCTAGTCCTGGTTGCTCCTCTTCCAGTCCAGCTCTCTGCTGTGGCCTGTGATAACAGTGAAGGATGGCACAAGTCCTTGGGCGCCTGCACCCATGTGGGAGACCAGAAAAAAGCACCTGGCTCCTGGCTTCGGGGGCATTTGGGGGGTGAACCAACGGAGGGAAGACCTTTCTTTCTGTCTCTCTCTCTCTCACTGTCTGTAACTCTACCTGTCAAATAAATAAATAAAATCTTTTAAAAAAAAAAGCAGCCATAGACAATATGTACACAAATGGACATGGCTGTGCTCTGATAAAAGTTTATAAAAATCTGCAGGGGCTGGTGTTGTGGCCCAGCAGCTTAAGTCGCAGCTTGAGACACCGGCATCCGATGCTAGAGTGCTGGTTTGAGTCCCCGTTACTCCGCCTGTGACCCAGCTCCCTTTTAATGCACCTGGGAATGTGCAGATGATGAACCAAGTACTGGGGGCCCTGCCACCCACGTGGGAGACCCAGATGGAGTTCCTGGCTCATGGCTTCAGCCTGGCTTAGAATTGTCTATTGGCTGCCATTTGGAGAGTGAACCAGAGGATGGAAGAGCACTCTCCCTCTCTACCCACCCCTCCTCAGTTGATCTGCCTTTCAAATGAATACAAAAAACTGCGGTAAAAAAAAAAAAGACTATTTTTTTCTTTTTTGATTAAAGATTTATTTATTTATTTGAAAGTCAGAGTTACACAGAGAGAGAAGGAGAGGCAGAAAGAGAGAGGTCTTCCATCCACTGTTTCACTCCCCAGATGGCCGCAAAGGCCAGAGCTGCGTTGATACAAAGCCAGGAACCAGGAGCTTCTTCCACGTCTCCCACATGGGTAGAGGAGCCCAAGGACTTGGGCCATCTTCTACTGCTTTAACAGGCCATAGCAGAGAACTGGACCAGAAATAGAGCAGCTGGGACTGGAACTGGCTCCCATATGGGATGCTGAATGCAGGCAGGAGCTTTACACGCTATGCCACAGGTGCCAGACCAAAAGACTTTTTTTTTCAATCCTCACAACAACCCTAAGAGGTAGGCAGCAATATATCCCCATTTTATGGAAACTGAAGCCTTTCTAAGGTCACAGAGCTAATCATTTGCAGAGCCTGGATCTAGTGTTCTCAGGACATAGGTGCATGTGTTTGGCCTAGCAATTAAGATGTCAGTTAGGCTGTCCACAATCACATCAGAATGCCTGAGTTCAATACTTGCATCCACCTCTTGATGCCAACTTCCAACTAATGGAGAATCTTGGAGGCAGAAGTGATGGTTCAAGTAGTTGAGTTCCTGCCACCTACATGGGAGACTTTGGTTTCCAGTGTTGGACCCTGGCTAAACCCAGGCCATTGTGGGAATTTGAAGAATGAACTAGTAAATGGAAGCTCATTCTCTTTCATTCTCTGTCCCTATCCCTCTCTTTTTCTCAAATAATCAAATAAAAATATTGAAAAATGAAGTTTTCAGGATATAATATATGTATTTATAATATGTATAAATCATAAAACATAATTTATAATTAAGTGTGTAAATTTATTAAGTATAAATAAATTTAAGTATATGAATTAATAATATAAATATTAATTATAGATAATTAATTGAAAGCCACTTGGGGGAAAGATACCAAAATGGACAGCTGTAAAACACTATTCTTATTTTACTGTGGAAGGAACATTGCTTTAAAAATAGCCAAAACAAGGTTCGAAAGTTCCAAGAATAGAAGAAGTGTCTCCTCCCCTTCAATCAGGAAGGGCTGACAACTGATTTAACTTAGAAGGTATAATGGAAGTGAGACTGTATGACATGTGATGCTTGGTCAAAAAAGGTGCTGGGCTTCTTCCTGGTCCTTTTGGAGTGGTCACTTCAGGAAAACCTGCTGCGAAGGAAGAAGTCTAACTACCAAAGAGACATGGTTTGAAGGTACTGTCATCAGCAGCCTTCGTTGAGACACCAACCAGCATGTGAGTGAACCATTTGTCATGTCAGATTCAATTTGGTCTTCAGGAGATTGAAACTTCCGTCCTCATATGACTGAAGCTGCGTGTGAAACGTCAAGCAACCTGCCCAGCTGAGCCTTTCCAAAGTCCCTGACCAGTTATGGAAAAATGAAATTAAAAGATAAGTTTTTCTTGAGACAAAGAAATTGTAATTATACACATTTCCCAAAAACTTTTTGAAGATTTTTTTAGTCATGGGTTTCAATGTTTTTTTTTTTTTTTTTTTTTTTTTTTACAGGCAGAGTTAGACAGTGAGAGAGAGAAACAGAGAGAAAGATCTTCCTTTTTCCATTGGTTCACCCCCCAAAATGGCCGCTATGGCCTGCTCACTGTGCCGATCTGAAGCCAGGAGCCAGGTGCTTCCTCCTGGTCTCCCATGCAGGTGCAGGGCCCAAGCACTCTACTGCCTTCCTGGGCCACAGCAGAGAGCTGGACTGGAAGAGGAGCAACCGGGACAGAATCCGGTGCCCCAACTGGGACTAGAACCCAGGGTACTGGTGCCACAGGCAGATGATTAGCCTAGTGTGTCGCTGCACCAGCCAGCAAAATAATCTTATTTTTAAAACTCTTTTCTCCTTTCTCCTCCTCCTACTTCTTCCTAGCACTTTGTTTCAGAATAGTTATAAATTTATAAGACAATTTTTCAAGTACCCTTATCTTATATTTTTCCTAAAAAGACATAC